>NW_027650158.1:0-149315 GCF_965287045.1 Carcharhinus amblyrhynchos
GTTTCTGCGTCTCTGTGTCTCTGTGTCTCTGGGTCTCCGCGTCTCAGGGTCTCTGCATCTCAGTGTCACTGCGTCTCTGCGTCACTGCGTCTCTGTGACTCAGAGTCTCTGCGTCTCTGGGTCTCAGGGTCTCTGCGTCTCTGCGTCTCAGAGTCTCTGCGTCTCAGAGTCTCTGCGTCTCTGCGTCTCAGGGTCTCTGCGTCTCAGAGTCTCTGCGTCTCTGCGTCTCAGGGTCTCTGAGTCTCAACGTCTCTGCGTCTCCTGGTCTGTGCGTCTCTGGGTCTCTGTGTCTCTGGCTCTCTGCGTCTCTGCATCACTGCCTCGCTGCGTCTCAGGTTCTCAGTGTCTCTGTGTCTCTGCGTCTCTGCCTCCCTGTGTCTCAGAGTCTCTGCGTCTCAGTGTCTCTGGGTCTCAGGTTCTCTGCGTCTCAGTTTCTCTGCGTCTCTGTGTCCCTGTGTCTCAGGGTCTCTGCTTCTCTGCGTCTCAGCATCTCTGCGTCTCTGGGTCACAGCTTGTCAGCGTCTCATCGCATCAGAGACTCTGCGTCTCAGTTTCTCTGTGTCTCTGCGTCACTGGGATTCAGAGTCTCTGCGTCTCCGTGTCTCTGCGTCTCAGTGTCTCTGTGTCTCAGGGTCTCTGCGTCTCTGCGTCTCTGCGTCTCTTGTTCTCTGCGCCTCACAGTCTCTGGGTCACTGTGTCTCTGCGTCTCAGTGTCTCTGCGTCTCTGCATCTCTGGGTCTCTGTGTCTATGCGTCTCCTGGTCTCAGTGTCTCTGCATCTCAGTGTCTCTGTTCTCTGCGTCTCTGGGTCACAGCGTCACAGCGTCTCAGCGTATCAGAGTCTCTGGGTCTCAGCGTCTCAGTGTCTCTGCGTCTCTGCATCTCTGGATCTCAGTGTCTATGCGTCTCCCGGTCTCAGTGTATCTGCGTCTCAGTGTCTCTGCGTCTCTGGGACTCTGCGTCTCAGTGTCTCTGCGTCTCTGTGTCTCTGGGACTCAGTGTCTCTGTGTCTCAGGGTGTCTGCGTCTCTCCGTCTCAGTGTCTCTGCGTATCTGGGACTCTGCGTCTCAGTGTCTCTGCATCTCAGTGTCTCTGCGTCTCATGTCTCTGTGTCTCCGCGTCTCAGATTCTCTGCGTCTCAGTATCTCTGCGTCTCAGTGTCTATGTGTCTCTTGGTCTCAGTGACTCTGCATCTCATGTCTCTGCGTCTCTGCGTCTCTGCGTCTCAGAGTCTCTGCGCCTCGCAGTCTCTGGGTCTCATTGTCTCTGTGTCTCAGTTACTCTGCGTCTCTGCATCTCTGGGACTCAATGTCTCTGCGTCTCAGGGTCTCTGTATCTCTCCGTCTCAGAGTCTCTGCATCTCTGCATGTCAGATTCTCTGCGTCTCAGTATCTCTGCCTCTCAGTGTCACTGCGTCTCTGCGTCTCTGTGTCTCTGTGTCTCTGGGTCTCCGCCTCTCTGCATCTCAGGGTCTCTGCATCTCAGTGTCACTGCGTCTCTGCATCACTGCGTCTGTGTGTCTCAGAGTCTCTGCGTCTCAGTGTCTCTGCGTCTCTGCGTCTCAGAGTCTCTGCGTCCCAGAGTCTCTGCGTCTCTGTGTCTCAGAGTCTCTGTGTCTCAGTGTCTCTGCGTCTCAGGGTCTCTGCGTCTCTGCGTCTCCGTGTCTCTGCGTCTCTGCATCTCAGTGTCTCTGCGTCTCAGGGTCTCTGCGTCTCTGCGTCTTTGTGTCTCTGCGTCTCTGCATCTCAGTGTCTATGCGTCTCAGGGTCTCTGTGTCTCTGCGTCTCTGGGTTTCAGTGTCTCTGCATCTCAGAGTCCCTGCGTCTCAGGGTCTCTGTGTCTCTGCGCCTCTGGGTTTCAGTGTCTCTGCGTCTCAGAGTCCCTGCGACTCTGCGTCTCAGGGTCTCTGCGCCTCTGCGTCTCAGAGGCTCTGCGTCTCAGTGTCTCTGCGTCTCTGGGTCCCAGGGTCTCTGCGTTTCAGCGTCTCTCGGTCTCAGTGTCTCTGGGTCTCACGGTCCCTGCGTCTCAGGCTCTCTGCGTCTCTGTGTCCCTGCGTCCCTGTGTCTCAGGATCTCTGCTTCTCTGCGTCTCAGTGTCTCTGCATCTCAGTGTCTCTGCGTCTCTGGGTCACAGCGTCTCAGCGTATCAGTGTCTCTGCATTTCTGGGTCTCAGTGTCTCTGCGTCTCCCGGTCTCAGTGTCTCTGCGTCTCAGGGTCTCAGGGTCTCTGCGTGCCTACGTCTCTGTGTCTCTGATTCTCGGTGTCTCAGTGTCTCTGCGTCTCAGAGTCTCTGGACCTCAGTGTCTCCGCATCTCAATGTCTCAGGGTCTCTGCTTCTCTGTCTCTCAGTGTCTCTGCATCTCACTGTCTCTGCGTCTCTGCGTCTCTGGGTCTCTGGGTCACAGTGTCTCAGCGTATCAGTGTCTCTGCATCTCTGCGACTCAGTGTCTATGTGTCTCCCGGTCTCAGTGTCTTTGCGTCTCAGGGTGTCTGCGTCTCTGTGTCTCAGTGTCTCTGCATCTCTGCGTCTCTGGGACACAGTGTATCTGCGTCTCAGAGTCTCTGCGTCTCTGCGTCTCTTGGTTTCAGTTTCTCTGCGTCTCAGAGTCCCTGCGTCTCTGCGCCTCAGGGTCTCTGCGCCTCTGCGTCTCAGAGGCTCTGCGTCTCAGTCTCTCTGCGTCTCTGGGTCCCAGGGTCTCTGTGTTTCAGCGCCTCTCGGTCTCAGTGTCTCTGGGTCTCACGGTCCCTGCGTCTCAGGCTCTCTGCGTCTCTGCGTCCCTGCGTCCCTGTGTCTCAGGGTCTCTGCTTCTCTGCGACTCAGTGTCTCTGCATCTCAGTGTCTCTGCGTCTCTGGGTCACAGCGTCTCAGCGTATCAGTGTCTCTGCATTTCTGGGTCTCAGTGTCTCTGCGTCTCCCGGTCTCAGTGTCACTGCGTCTCAGTGTCTCAGGGTCTCTGCGTGCCTACGTCTCTGTGTCTCTGATTCTCTGTGTCTCAGTGTCTCTGCGTCTCAGAGTCTCTGGACCTCAGTGTCTCCGCATCTCAATGTCTCAGGGTCTCTGCTTCTCTGTCTCTCAGTGTCTCTGCAGCTCACTGTCTCTGTGTCTCTGCATCTCTGGGTCTCTGGGTCACAGTGTCTCAGCGTATCAGTGTCTTTGCATCTCTGCGACTCAGTGTCTATGTGTCTCCCGGTCTCAGTGTCTTTGCGTCTCAGGGTGTCTGCGTCTCTGTGTCTCAGTGTCACTGCATCTCTGCGTCTCTGGGACTCAGTGTATCTGCGTCTCAGAGTCTCTGCGTCTCTGCGTCTCTTGGTTTCAGTTTCTCTGCGTCTCAGAGTCCCTGCGTCTCTGCGCCTCAGGGTCTCTGCGCCTCTGCGTCTCAGAGGCTCTGCGTATCAGTCTCTCTGCGTCTCTGGGTCCCAGGGTCTCTGCGTTTCAGCGTCTCTCGGTCTCAGTGTCTCTGCATCTCAGCGTCTCTGGGTCTCACGGTCCCTGCGTCTCAGGCTCTCTGCGTCTCTGCTTCCCTGCGTCTCAGGGTCTCTGCTTCTCTGCGTCTCAGTGTCTCTGCATCTCAGTGTCTCTGCGTCTTTGGGTCACAGCATCTCAGTGTATCAGTTTCTCTGTATGTCTGGGTCTCAGTGTCTATGCGTCTCTGGGTCTCAGGGTCTCTGCGCCTCAGTGTCTCGGCGTCTCTGCGTCTCTGCATCTCTGGGTCTCAGCGTCTCTACGTCTCAGTGCCCCTGCGTCTCTGCGTCTCAGGGTCTCACTGTCTCTGCGTCTCAGAGTCTCTGTGTCTCTGCATCTCTGCGTCTCAGGGTCTCTGCGTCTCTGGGTCTCAGTGTCTCTGCGTATCAGAGTCCCTGCGTCTCTGCGTCTCAGGGTCTCTGCGTCTCTGTGCTTCTGGGTCCCAGGGTCACTGCGTTTCAGCGTCTCTCGGTCTCAGTGTCTCAGCGTCTCAGGTTCTCTGCGTCTCTGCTTCCCTGTGTCTCAGGGTCTCTGCTTCTCTGCGCCTCAGTGTTTCTGCATCTCTGGGACTCAGTGTCTCTGTGTCTCAAGGTCTCTGCATCTCTGCGTCTCAGAGTCTCTGCGTCTCTGCGTCTCAGAGTCGCTGCGTCTCAGGTTCTCTGCGTCTCAGTGTCTCTGCGCCTCAGTGTCTCTGCGTCTTAGAGACTCTGCATCTCTGAGTCTCTGTGTCTCTGCATCTCAGAGTCTCAGCATCTCGGCGTCTCAGCGTCTCAGTGTCTCGGGGTCTCAGTGTCTCTGCGTCTCAGAGTCTCTGCGCCTCAGAGTCTCTGGGTCTCTGCGTCACTGCGTCTCAGGGTCTCTGCTTCCCTGCATCTCTGTGTCCCTGCATCTCAGTGTCTCTGCGTTCCTTGCGTCTCTGGGTCACAGCTTCTCAGCGTCTCAGCGTGTCAGAGTCTCTGCGTCTCAGTGTCTCTGCGTCTCAGTGTCTCTGTGTCTCTGCATGTCTGGGTCTCAGTATCTATGCGTCTCCCGGTCTCATTGTCTCTGCGTCTCAGCGTCTCTGCATCTCGGCGTCTCTGGGACTCAGTGTCTCTGCATCTCTGCGTCTCTGGGACTCAGTGTATCTGCGTCTCAGTGTCTCTGCGTCTCTGCGTCCCTGTGTCTTAGTCTCTCAGTGTCTCAAGGTCTCTGCGTCTCTGAGTCTCAGAGTCTCTGCGTGTCAGTATCTCTGTGTCTCTGCTTCTCAGTGTCTCTGCGTCTCTGCGTCTCTGGGTCTCAGTGTCTCTGCGTCGCTGCTTCTCAGAGTCTCAGCCTCTCAGTGTCACTGCGTCTCTGCGTCTCAGGGTCTCTGCGTTGCTGCTTCTCTGCGTCTCAGGTTCTCAGTGTCTCTGCGTCTCTGTGTCTCTGCATCTCAGAGTCTCTGCGTCTCTGAGTCTCTGCGTGTCTGTGTCTCTGTGTCTCAGATTCTCTGTGTCTCAGTGTCTATGCGTCTCAGATTCTCTGTGTCTCAGTGTCTCTGGGTCCTTGGGTCCCAGTGTCTCTGCGTCTCAGCGTCTCTGGGTCTCACGGTCCCTGCGTCTCAGGCTCTCTGCTTCTCTGCGTCTCGTGTCTCTGCATCTCAGTGTCTCTGCGTCACAGCGTCTCAGCGTATCAGTGTCTCTGCATCTCTGGGTCTCAGTGTCTATGCATCTCCCGGTCTCAGTGTCTCTGCGTCTCAGAGTCTCTGCATCTCTGCGTCTCAGCGTCTCTGCGTCTCAGTGTCTCAGGGTCTCTGCGTGTTTACGTCTCTGTGTCTCTGCATCTCTGTGTCTCAGTGTCTCTGCGTCTCAGAGTCTCTGGATTTCAGTGTCTCCTCATCTCAGTGTCTCAGGGTCTGTGCGTCTCTGCGTCGCTGCGTCTCTGGGTCTCAGGGTCTCAGCGTCTCAGAGTCTCTGCGTCTCAGAATCTCTGTGTCTCAGAGTCTCAGCGTCTCAGTGTCTCTGCGTCTCAGGGTCTCTGCATCTCTGCATCTCTGAGTCTCACACTCTCTGCGTCTCAGAGTCTCTGCGTCTCTGCATCTCTGCATCTCTGCATCTCAGGGTCTCTGCGTCTCTGGGTCTCAGTGTTTCTGCGTCTCAGAATCCCTGCGTCTCTGCGTCTCAGGGTCTCTGCGTCTCTGCACCTCTGGGTCCCAGGGTCTCTGCGTCTCAGGTTCTCTGCGTCTCTGCGTCCCTGCATCTCAGTGTCTCGGTGTCTCCGTGTCTCTGCGTCTCTGCATCTCTGGGACTCAGTGTCTCTGCGTCTCAGGGTCTCTGCGTCTCTCCGTCTCAGAGTCTCTGCGTCTCTGAGAATCTGCGTCTCTGAGTCTCTGCGTCCCTGCGTCTCTGCGTCTCAGTGTCTCTGCGTCTCCCGGTCTCAGTGTCTCTGTGTCTCAGTGTCTCTGCGTCTCTGCGTCTCCCGGTCTCAGTGTCTCTGTGTCTCAGTGTCTCTGCGTCTCTGCGTCTCTGGGACTCAGTGTCTCTGTGTCTCAAGGTCTCTCCGTCTCTGAGTCTCTGCGTCTCTGAGAATCTGCGTCTCTGAGTCTCTGCGTCTCTGCGTCTCAGTGTCTCTGCGTCTCCCGGTCTCAGTGTCTCTGTGTCTCAGTGTCTCTGCGTCTCTGCATCTCTGGGACTCAGTGTCTCTGTGTCTCAAGGTCTCTCCGTCTCAGAGTCTCTGCGTCTCTGAGAATCTGCGTCTCTGAGTCTCTGCGTCTCTGCGTCTCTGCGTCTCAGTGTCTCTGTGTCTCCTGGTCTCAGTGTCTCTGTGTCTCAGTGTCTCTGCGTCTCTGCGTCTCTGGGACTCAGTGTCTCCGTGTCTCAAGGTCTCTGCGTCTGTGAGTCTCTGCGTCTCTGCGTCTCAGAGTCGCTGCGTCTCAGAGACTCTGCATCCCTGTGTCTCAGAGTCTGTGCGTCTCCGAGTCTTTGCGTCTCAGTGTCTATGCGCCTCAGTGTCTCGGCGTCTCTGCGTCTCTGCGTCTCTGCGTCTCAGGGTCTCTGCGTCTCAACATCTCAGCGTCTCTGCGTCTCAGTGTCTCTGCGTCTCTGCGTCGCTGCGTCTCTGGGTCTCAGAGTCTCAGCGTCTCAGTGTCTCTGCGTCTCTGCGTCTCAGGGTTTCTGCATCTCTGCATCTCTGGGTCTCACTGTCTCTGTGCCTCAGAGTCTCTGCGTCTCTGCATCTCTGCGTGTCTGGGCCTTTGCATCTCTGGGTCTCAGTGTTCCTGCGTCTAAGAGTCCCTGCGTCTCTGCATCTCAGAGTCTCTGCGTCTCAGCGTCTCTGGGTCTCAGTGTTCCTGCGTCTAAGAGTCCCTGCGTCTCTGCATCTCAGAGTCTCTGCGTCTCTGCATCTCTGGGTCTCAGCGTCTCTGCGTCTCAGTGCACCTGCGTCTCTGCATCTCAGGGTCTCTGCGTCTCCTCGTCTCAACGTCTTTGCGTCTCTGTGTCTCAGTGTCTCTGCGTCTCTGGGTCTCAGTGTCTCTGGCTCTCAGTGTCTCTGCGTCTCAGTGTCACTGCGTATTTGCGTCTCAGCGTATCAGGGTCTCTGCGTCGCAGCCTCTCTGCGTCTCAGGTTCTCAGTGTCTCTATGTCTCTGCGTCTCAGCGTCCCTGCGTCTCTGTTTCTCTGCCTACCTGTGTCTCAGTGTCTCTGCGGCTCTGCGTCTCAGAGTCTCTGCGGCTCAGAATTTCTGCATCTCAGTGTCTCTACATCTCAGTGTCTCTACGTCTCTGGGTCACTGCGTCCCAGCGTATCAGTGTCTCTGCATCTCTTGGTCTCAGTGCCTATGCGTCTCCTGGTCTCAGTGTCTCTGCATCTCAGAGTCTCTGCATCTCTGCGTCTCAGCCTCTCTGCGTCTCAGGGTCTCTGCGTCTCAGGGTCGCTGCATCTCAGAGTCTCTGGATCCCAGTGTCTCCGCATCTCAGTGTCTCAGGGTCTCTGCGTCTCTGTGTCTCTTGGTCTCAGATTCTCAGCGTCTCAGAGTCTCTGCATCTCAGAGTCTCTGTTTCTCAGAGTCTCAGCGTCTCAGTGTCTCTGCGTCTCTGCGTCTCAGGGTCTCTGCATCTCAGCGTCTCTGGGTCGCACTGTATCTGTGTCTTTGAGTCTCTACATCTCTGCTTCTCTGCGTCTCAGGGTCTCTGCGTCTCAGGGTCTCTGCGCCTCTGGGTCTCAGTGTCTCTGCGTCTCAGAGTCCCTGCGTCTCTGCGTCTCTGCGTCTCAGGGTCTCTGCGTCTCTGCGCCTCTTGGTCCCAGGGTCTCTGCGTCTCAGCATCTCTGGGTCTCAGTGTCTCTGTGTCTCAGGTTCTCTGCGTCTCTGCGTCCCTGCGTCTCAGGGTCTCTGCTTCTCTGCGTCTCAGTGTCTCTGTGTCTCAGTGTCTCTGCGTCTCCCGGTCTCAATGTCTCTGCGTCTCAGTTTCTCTGTGTCTCTGCGTCTCTGGGACTCGGTGTCTCTGCGTCTCAGAGTCCCTGCGTCTCTGCGTCTCAGGGTCTCTGCGTCTCTGCGCCTCTTGGTCCCAGGGTCTCTGCGTCTCAGCATCTCTGGGTCTCAGTGTCTCTGCGTCTCAGGTTCTCTGCGTCTCTGCGTCCCTGCGTCTCAGGGTCTCTGCTTCTCTGCGTCTCAGTGTCTCTGTGTCTCAGTGTCTCTGCGTCTCTGGGACTCAGTGTCTCTGTGTCTCAAGGTCTCTGCGTCTCAGAGTCTCTGCGTCTCAGAGACTCTGCGTCTCTGACTCTCTGCGTCTCTGAGTCGCTGTGTCTCAGAGACTCTGCGTCTCTGTGTCTCAGAGTCTCTGCGTCTCAGAGTCTCTGCGCCTCAGAGTTTCTGTTTCTCAGAGTCTCAGCGTCTCAGTGTCTCTGCGTTTCTGCGTCTCAGTGTCTCTGCGTCTCGGCGTCTCAGGGTCTCTGCATCTCAGCGTCTCTGGGTCGCACTGTATCTGTGTCTTTGAGTCTCTGCGTCTCTGCTTCTCTGCGTCTCAGGGTCTCTGCGTCTCTGGGTCTCTCCGTCTCAGAGTCTCTGCGTCTCTGAGAATCTGCGTCCCTGAGTCTTTGTGTCTCTGTGTCTCAGTGTCTCTGCGTCTCTGGGACTCAGTGTCTCTGTGTCTCAAGGTCTCTGCGTCTCAGAGTCTCTGCGTCTCAGAGTCTCTGCGTCTCAGAGACTCTGCGTCTCTGACTCTCTGCATCTCTGAGTCGCTGCGTCTCAGAGACTCTGCGTCTCTGTGTCTCAGAGTCTCTGCGTCTCACAGTCTCTGCGCCTCAGTGTCTCGGCATCTCTGCGTCTCTGCATCTCTGGGTCTCAGCGTCTCTCCGTCTCAGTGCCCCTGTGTCTCTGCGTCTCAGGGTCTCTGCGTCTCCCGGTCTCAGTGTCTCTGTGTCTCAGTGTCTCTGCGTCTCTGGGACTCAGTGTCTCTGTGTCTCAAGGTCTCTGCGTCTCTGCGTCTCAGACTCTCTGCGTCTCTGAGTCGCTGCGTCTCATAGACTCTGCGTCTCTGTGTCTCAGAGTCTCTGCGTCTCTGCGTCTCAACGTCTCTGCGTCTCTGCGTCTCAGTGTCTCTGCTTCTCTGGGTCTCTGCTTCTCAGAGTCTCTGGGTCTCAGTGTCTCTGGCTTTCAGGGTCTCTGCGTCTCTGCTTCTCAGAGTCTCAGATTCTCAGTGTCTCTGCGTCTCAGTGTCACTGTGTCTCTACGTCTCTGCGTCTCAGGGTCTCTGCGTCGCTGCCTCTCTGCATCTCAGGTTCTCAGTGTCTCTGCATCTCTGTGTCTCTGCGTCTCAGCGTCTCTGTTTCTCTGCCTCCCTGTGTCTCAGAGTCTCTGCATCTCAGAGTCTCTGCGTCTCAGAGTCTCTGCGTCTCAGAATCTCTGCATCTCAGTGTATCTGCATCTCAGTGTCTCTACGTCTCTGGGTCACAGCGTCTCAGCGTATCAGTGTCTCTGCATCACTGGGTCTCAGTGTCTATGTGTCTCCCGGTCTCAGTGTCTCTGCGTCTCAGCGTCTCTGCGTCTCCGCGTCTCAATGTCCCTGCGTCTCAGTTTCTCTGTGTCTCTGCGTCTCTGGGACTCGGTGTCTCTGTGCCTCAGGGTCTCTGCGTGTCTACGTTCCTGCGTCCTTGCACCTCTGTGTCTCAGTGTCTCAACGTCTCTGCGTCTCAGAGTCTCTGCATCTCAGAGTCTCTGGATCCCAGTGTCTCCGCATCTCAGTGTCTCAGGGTCTCTGCGTCTCTGGGTCTCAGTGTCTCTGCGTCTCAGAGTCCCTGCGTCTCTTCGTCTCAGGGTCTCTTCGTCTCAGGGTCTCTGCGTCTCTGCGCCTCTTGGTCCCAGGGTCTCTGCGTCCCAGCGTCTCTGGGTCTCAGTGTCTCTGCGTCTCAGGTTCTCTGCGTCTCTGCGTCCCTGCGTCTCAGGATCTCTGCATCTCTGGGTCTCAGCGTCTCTCCGTCTCAGTGCCCCTGTGTCTCTGCGTCTCAGGGTCTCTGCGTCTCCCGGTCTCAATGTCCCTGCGTCTCAGTTTCTCTGTGTCTCTGTGTCTCTGGGACTCGGTGTCTCTGTGTCTCAGGGTCTCTGCGTCTCTCCGTCTCTGAGTCTCTGCGTCTCTGAGAATCTGCGTCCCTGAGTCTTTGTGTCTCTGTGTCTCAATGTCTCTGCGTCTCTGGGACTCAGTGTCTCTGTGTCTCAAGGTCTCTGCGTCTCTGAGTCGCTGCGTCTCAGAGACTCTGCGTCTCTGTGTCTCAGAGTCTCTGCGTCTCAGAGTCTCTGCGTCTCAGTGTCTCTGCGTCTCAGTGTCTCTGCGTCTCAGTGTCTCTGTGTCTCTGCATGTCTGGGTCTCAGTACCTATGCGTCTACCGGTCTCATTGTCTCTGCGTCTCAGCGTCTCTGCATCTCTGCGTCTCTGGGACTCGGTGTATCTGCGTCTCAGTGTCTCTGCGTCCCTGTGTCTCAGTCTCTCAGTGTCTCAAGTTCTCTGCGTCTCTGAGTCTCAGAGTCTCTGCGTGTCAGTAGCTCTGTGTCTCTGCTTCTCACTGCCTCTGCGTCTCTGGGTCTCTGCGTCGCTGTTTCTCAGAGTCTCAGCCTCTCAGTGTCACTGCGTCTCTGCGTCTCAGGGTCTCTGCGTTGCTGCTTCTCTGCGTCTCAGGTTCTCAGTGGCTCTGCGTCTCTGTGTCTCTGCATCTCAGAGTCTCTGCTTCTCAGAGTCTCAGCCTCTCAGTGTCTCTGAATCTCTGGGCCTCAGTGTCTATGCGTCTCAGATTCTCTGTGTCTCAGTGTCTCTGGGTCTCTGGGTCCCAGTGTCTCTGCGTCTCAGCTTCTCTGGGTCTCACGGTCCCTGCGTCTCAGGCTCTCTGCTTCTCTGCGTCTCGTGTCTCTGCATCTCAGTGTCTCTGTGTCTCTGCGTCACAGCGTCTCAGCGTACCAGTGTCTCTGCATCTCTGGGTCTCAGTGTCTATGCATCTCCCGGTCTCAGTGTCTCTGCGTCTCAGAGTCTCTGCATCTCTGCGTCTCAGCGTCTCTGCGTCTCAGTGTCTCAGGGTCTCTGCGTGTTTACGTCTCTGTGTCTCTGCATCTCTGTGTCTCAGTGTCTCTGCGTCTCAGAGTCTCTGCGTCTCTGCATCTCTGCGTCTCAGGGTCTCTGCGTCTCAGTGTCTCAGTGTCTCTGCGTCTCAGAATCCCTGCGTCTCTGCGTCTCAGGGTCTCTGCGTCTCTGCACCTCTGGGTCCCCGGGTCTCTGCGTCTCAGGTTCTCTGCGTCTCTGCGTCCCTGCGTCTCAGGGTCTCTGCTTCTCTGCATCTCAGTGTCTCGGTGTCTCCGTGTCTCTGCGTCTCTGGGACTCAGTGTCTCAGCGTCTCAGTGTCTCTGCGTCTCTGCGTCTCAGGGTTTCTGCATCTCTGGGTCTCACTGTCTCTGTGCCTCAGAGTCTCTGCGTCGCTGCATCTCTGCATCTCTGCGTTTCTGGGTCTCTGCATCTCTGGGTCTCAGTGTTCCTGCGTCTAAGATTCCCTGCGTCTCTGCATCTCAGAGTCTCTGCGTCTCTGCGTCTCTGGGTCTCAGTGTCTCTGCGTCTCAGTGTCTCTGGGTCTCAGGGTCTCTGCGTCTCAGGTTATCTGCGTCTCTGCGTCCCTGTGTCTCAGGGTCTCTGCTTCTCTGCGTCTCTGTGTCTCTGCATCTCAGTGTCTCTGCGTCTCTGGGACACAGCTTCTCAGCGTCTCAGCGCATCAGAGTCTCTGAGTCTCAGTGTCTCTGCGTCTCAGTGTCTCTGCGTCTCTGCATCTCTGATTCTCAGTGTCTATGCATCTCCCGGTCTCAGTGTCTCTGCGTCTCAGTGTCTCTGCGCCTCTGCGTCTCTGGGACTCAGTGTCTCTGTGTCTCAAGGTCTCTGCGTCTCTGCGTCTCAGAGTCTCTGCGTCTCAGAGACTCTGCGTCTCAGAGACTCTGCGACCCTGTGTCTCAGAGTCTCTGTGTCTCAGAGTCTCTGCGTCTCAGTGTCTCTGCGTCTCAGTGTCTCGGCATCTCTGCGTCTCTGCATCTCTGGGCCTCAGCGTCTCTGCGTCTCAGTGCACCTGCGTCTCTGCATCTCAGGGTCTCTGCGTCTCCCCGTCTCAACGTCTTTGCGTCTCTGTGTCTCAGTGTCTCTGCGTCTCTGCGTCTCTGGGTCTCAGTGTCACTGCGTATTTGCGTCTCAGCGTATCAGGGTCTCTGCGTCGCAGCCTCTCTGCGTCTCAGGTTCTCAGTGTCTCAGTGTCTCTGTGTCTCTGCGTCTCAGCGTCTCTGCGTCTCTGTTTCTCTGCCTCCCTGTGTCTCAGAGACTCTGCGGCTCTGCGCCTCAGAGTCTCTGCGTCTCAGAATTTCTGCATCTCAGTGTCTCTACATCTCAGTGTCTCTACGTCTCTGGGTCACTGCGTCCCAGCGTGTCAGTGTCTCTGCATCTCTTGGTCTCAGTGTCTATGCGTCTCCCGGTCTCAGTGTCTCTGCATCTCAGAGTCTCTGCATCTCTGCGTCTCAGCGTCTCTGTGTCTCAGTGTCTCAGGGTCTCTGCGTCTCTGCGTCTCAGGGTCTCTGCAATTCAGAGTCTCTGGATCCCAGTGGCTCCGCATCTCAGTGTCTCAGGGTCTCTGCGTCTCTGTGTCTCTTGGTCTCAGGGTCTCAGCGTCTCAGAGTCTCTGCATCTCAGAGTCTCTGTTTCTCAGAGTCTCAGCGTCTCAGTGTCTCTGCGTCTCTGCGTCTCAGGGTCTCTGCATCTCAGTGTCTCTGGATCGCACTGTATCTGTGTCTTTGAGTCTCTGCGTCTCTGCTTCTCTGCGTCTCAGGGTCTCTGCGTCTCAGGGTCTCTGCGTCTCTGGGTCTCAGTGTCTCAGCGTACCAGTGTGTCTGCATCTCTGGGTCTCAGTGTCTATGCATCTCCCAGAGACCCAGAGACACTGAGACACAGAGAATCTGAGACGCATAGACACTGAGGCCCAGAGATTCAGAGACACTGAGAGGCTGAGACTCTGAGAAGCAGAGACTCTGAGATGCAGAGACACAGAGACGCAGAGCCACTGAGAACCTGAGACGCAGAGAAGCAGCAACGCAGAGACCCTGAGACGCAGAGACGCAGTGACACTGAGAGGCTGAGACTCTGAGAAACAGCGACGCAGAGACCCAGAGACGCAGAGGCAGTGAGAAGCAGAGACACAGAGCTACTGACACGCAGAGACTCTGAGACTCAGAGACGCAGAGAACTTGAGACACTGAGAGACTGAGACACAGGGACGCAGAGACACTGAGACGCAGATACACCGAGTCCCAGAGACGCAGAGATGCAGAGACGCTGAGACGCAGAGACAATGAGACCGGTAGACGCATAGATACTGAGACCCAGACATGCAGAGACACAGAGACACTGAGACGCAGAGACACTGAGACGCAGAGACACTGAGACGCAGAGACTCTGAGACGCAGAGACTCTGAGACACAGAGACGCAGAGTCTCTGAGACGCAGCGACTCAGAGACGCAGAGACCTTGAGACACAGAGACACTGAGTCCCAGAGACGCAGAGACATTGAGACACAGAGACACAAAGACTCAGGGACGCAGATTCTCAGAGACGCAGAGACTCAGAGACGGAGAGACGCAGAGACCCTGAGACACAGAGACACCGAGTCCCAGAGACACAGAGACACAGAGAAACTGAGACGCAGGGACATTGAGACCGGGAGACGCAGAGACCCTGAGACGCAGAGACACAGGGGCACTGAGACGGAGAGACGCTGAGACCCAGAGATGCAGAGATCCTGAGACGCAGGGACGCAGAGACGCAGAGAACCTGAGACGCAGAGACACTGAGACCCAGAGACGCTGGGACGCAGAGACCCTGGGACCAAGAGGCGCAGAGACGCAGAGACCCTGAGACGAAGAGACCCTGAGACGAAGAGACGCAGGGACTCTGAGACGCAGAGACACTGAGACCCAGAGACGCAGAGACCCTGAGACACTGAGATGCGGAGACACTGGGATCCAGAGACTCTGAGATGCAGAGACTCTGAGACGCAGAGACGTTGAGACACTGAGACACAGAGGCGCAAGGACGCAGGAACGTAGACACGCAGAGACCCTGAGGCACAGAGACACCGAGTCCCAGAGACGCAGAGACACAGAGAAACTGAGACGCAGGGACATTGAGACGCGGAGACGCAGAGACGCTGAGACGCAGAGACACTGAGACCGGGAGACACATAGACACTGAGACCCAGTGATGCAGAGACACTGATACGCTGAGACGCTGTGACCCAGAGACGTAGAGACACTGAGATGCAGATACACTGAGATGCAGAGATTCTGAGACGCAGAGACTCTGAGACGCAGAGACTCTGAGATGCAGAGACTCTGAGACACAGGGAGGCAGAGAAACAGAGACGCTGAGACGCAGAGACACAGAGATGCAGAGACACTGAGAACCTGAGATGCAGAGAGGCAGCGACGCAGAGACCCTGAGACGCAGAGACGTAGAGACACAGTGACACTGAGACGCAGAGACACTGAGAATCTGAGACTCTGAGAAGCAGAGACGCAGAGACCCTGAAAGCCAGAGACACTGAGACCCAGAGACTCTGAGAAGCAGAGACCCAGAGAAGCAGAGACACTGAGACGCAGAGACGCAGAGACGTTGAGACGCAGAGACGCAGAGACTCTGAGACACAGAGACGCAGAGTCTATGAGACGCAGCGACTCAGAGACGCAGAGAGTCTGAGACGCAGAGACGCAGAGACCTTGAGACACAGAGACACTGAGTCCCAGAGACGCAGAGACACTGAGACACAGAGACACTGAGACCGGGAGACGCAGAGACCCTGAGACGCAGAGACACAGGGGCACTGAGACGGAGAGACGCTGAGACCCAGAGATGCAGAGACGCAGAGATGCCGAGACACTGAGGCGCAGAGACTGTGAGACGCAGAGACTCTGAGACACAGAGACGCAGAGTCTCTGAGACGCAGCGACTCAGAGATGCAGAGAGTCAGAGACGCAGAGTCTCTGAGACGCAGAGACTCTGAGACGCAGAGACTCTGAGACGCAGAGACCTTGAGACACAGAGACACTGAGTCCCAGAGACGCAGAGACACTGAGACACAGAGACACAAAGACTCAGGGACGCAGATTCTCAGAGACGCAGAGACTCTGAGACGGAGAGACCCAGAGACGCAGAGACCCTGAGACGCAGAGAAGCAGAGACGCAGAGACTCAAAGACACAGATACAGTGCGACCCAGAGACGCTGAGATGCAGAGACCCTGAGACGCAGAAACGCAGAGACACTGAGACGCTGAGACTCTGAGAAACAGAAACTCTGAGGCGCAGAGACTCTGAGACGCAGAGACTCTGAGACACAGAGACGCAGAGTCTCTGAGACACAGCGACTCAGAGACGCAGAGAGTCAGAGACGCAGAGTCTCTGAGACGCAGAGACTCTGAGACGCAGAGACCTTGAGACACAGAGACACTGAGTCCCAGAGACGCAGAGACACTGAGACACAGAGACACTGAGACGCAGAGAAGCAGAGACCCTGAGACGCAGGGACGCAGAGACGCAGAGAACCTGAGACGCAGAGACACTGAGACCCAGAGATGCTGAGACGCAGAGACCCTGGGACCAAGAGGCGCAGAGACGCAGAGACACTGAGACGCAGAGACGCAGGGACTCTGAGACGCAGAGACACCGAGTCCCAGAGACGCAGAGACACAGAGAAACTGAGACGCAGAGACATTGAGACCGGGAGACGCAGAGACACTGAGACACAGAGACACTGAGACGCAGAGAAGCAGAGACCCTGAGACGCAGGGACGCAGAGACGCAGAGAACCTGAGACACAGAGACACTGAGACCCAGAGATGCTGAGACGCAGAGACCCTGGGACCAAGAGGCGCAGAGACGCAGAGACCCTGAGACGCAGAGACGCAGAGACGCAGGGACTCTGAGACGCAGAGACACTGAGACCCAGAGGCGCAGAGACCCTGAGACGCAGAGACCCTGAGACGCAGAGAAGCAGAGATGTAGAGACTCAAAGACACAGATACAGTGCGACCCAGAGACGCTGAGATGCAGAGACCCTGAGACGCAGAGACGCAGAGACACTGAGACGCTGAGACTCTGAGAAACAGAGACTCTGAGATGCAGAGACTCTGAGACGCTGAGAATCTGAGACCAAGAGACACAGAGACGCAGAGACCCTGAGACACTGAGATGCGGAGACACTGGGATCCAGAGACTCTGAGATGCAGCGACCCTGAGACGCAGAGACCCTGAGACGCAGAGAGGCTGAGACGCAGAGATGCAGAGACTCTGAGATGCAGAGACACTGAGACCAGGAGACGCATAGGCACTGAGACCAAGAGATGCAGAGACACTGATACGCTGGGACGCAGTGACCCAGAGACGTAGAGACACTGAGATGTAGAGACACTGAGATGCAGAAATTCTGAGCCGCAGAGACACTGAGACACAGGTAGGCAGAGAAACAGAGACGCAGGGACGCTGAGACGCAGAGACATAGAGACACTGAGAACCTGAGACGCAGAGAGGCTGCGACGCAGAGACCCTGATACGCTGAGACGCAAATACGCAGTGACACTGAGACGCAGAGACACTGAGAGCCAGAGACACTGAGACCCAGAGACGCAGAGACACTGAGACACAGAGACGCAAAGACGTTGAGACGAGGAGACGCAGAGACCCTGAGATGCAGAGACGCAGGTGCACTGAGACGCAGAGACGCTGAGACCCAGAGATGCAGAGACGCAGTGATGCCGAGACACTGAGACGCAGAGACACTGAGATGCAGAGACTCTGAGACGCAGAGACTCTGAGACACAGGGTCGCAGAGTCTCTGAGACGCAGCGACTCTGAGATGCAGAGACGCAGAGACACTGAGACGCAGAGACACTGAGACCGGGAGACGCATAGACACTGAGAATCAGAGATGCAGAGACGCAGAGACACTGAGACGCAGAGACACTGAGACTCAGAGACACAGAGACGCAGAGAAGCAGAGACCCTGAGACACAGGGACGCAGAGACGCAGAGAACCTGAGACGCAGAGACCCTGAGACCCAGAGACACTGAGACGCAGAGACACTGAGACCCAGAGACGCTGAGACGCAGAGACTCTGAGATGCAGAGACGCAGGGACTCTTAGACGCAGGAACACTGAGACCCAGAGATGCAAAGGCCCAGACACGCAGAGATGCAGAGACGCAGAGACTCTGAGGCACAGAGACAGTGAGACCCAGAGATGCAGAGATGCAGAAACCCTGAGACGCAGAGACGCAGAGACACTGAGACGCTGAGACTCTGAGACCCAGAGACGCAGCGACGCAGAGACCCTGAGACACTGAGATGCGGTGACACTGAGATCCAGAGACTCTGAGACGCAGAGACTCTGAGATGCAGAGACGAAGAGACACTGAGACCCAAAGATGCAGAGACGCAGAGACACTGAGACACAGAGGCACTGAGATGCAGAGATTCTGAGATGCAGAGACTCTGAGACGCAGAGACTCTGAGACACAGAGACGCAGAGACACTGAGTCGCAGAGACACAGAGGCGCAGAGACACTGAGAACCTGAGACGCAGAGAGGCAGCGATGCAGAGACCCTGAGACGCAGAGACGCAGTGACACTGAGACGCAGAGACACTGAGAGGCTGAGACCCTGAGAAGCAGAGACGCAGAGACCCTGAGAGCCAGAGACACTGAGACCCAGAGACGCAGAGACCCAGAGACGCAGAGACACTGAGACGCAGAGACGCTGAGATGTTGAGACGCAGAGACCCTGAGACGCAGAGACGCAGAGACGCAGAGACGCCGAGACACTGAGGCGCATAGACACTGAGACGCAAAGACTCGGAGACGCACAGACTCTGAGACACAGGGATGCAGAGTCTCTGAGACGCAGCGACTCTGAGACGCAGAGACGCAGAGACTCACAGACGCAGAGACCTTGAGACACGGAGACACTGAGTCCCAGAGACGCAGAGACGCAGAGACACTGAGACACAGAGACACTGAGACCAGGAGACACAGAGACACTGAGACGCAGAGACGCAGAGACGCAGAGACTCAGAGACGCAGATTCTCAGAGACGCAGAGACTCTGAGACGGAGAGACCTTGAGACACAGAGACACTGAGTCCCAGAGATGCAGAGACGCAGAGACACTGAGACACAGAGACACTGAGACCGGGAGACGCAGAGACACTGAGACGCAGAGACGCAGAGACTCAGAGACGCAGATTCTCAGAGACGCAGAGACTCAGAGACGGAGAGACCTTGAGACACAGAGACACTGAGTCCCAGAGACGCAGAGACGCAGAGACACTGAGACACAGAGACACTGAGACCGGGAGACGCAGAGACGCAGAGACACTGAGACACAGAGACACTGAGACCGGGAGACGCAGAGACACTGAGACGCAGAGACGCAGGGACGCAGAGACTCAGAGACGCAGATTCTCAGAGACGCAGAGACTCTGAGACGGAGAGACGCAGAGACCCTGAGACGCAGAGACACTGAGTCCCAGAGATGCAGAGACGCAGAGACACGGAGACACCGAGACACTGAGATGCAGGGACGCAGAGACGCAGAGAACCTGAGACGCAGAGACCCTGGGACCCAGAGGTGCAGAGACGCAGAGACCCTGAGACGCAGAGACGCAGGGATTCTGAGACGCAGAAACACTGAGACCCAGAGACGCAGAGACCCTGAGACGCAGAGATGCAGAGATGCAGAGACGCAGAGACTCTGAGACGCAGAGAGTGTGAGACTCAGAGATGCAGAGATGCAGAGACCCTGAGACGCAGAGACACTGAGACGCTGAGACTCTGAGACACAGAGATTCTGAGACGCAGAGACTCTGAGACGCTGAGACCCTGAGACCCAGAGACGCAGCGACGCAGAGACGCACAGACCCTGAGACACTGAGATGAGGAGACACTGAAATCCAGAGACTCTGAGACGCAGAGACACTGAGACACAGAGATGCAGAGACACAGAGACGTAAACACGCAGAGACCCTGAGACACTGAGACGCAGAGACGCTGAGACGCAGAGATGCAGAGACTCTGAGACGCAGAGACACTGAGACCGGGAGATGCATAGACACTGAGACCCAGAGATGCAGAGACGCTGATACGCTGAGACGCTGTGACGCAGAGACACTGAGATGCAGAGACACGAGACGCAGAGAAGCAGAGAGCCTGAGACGCAGGGACCGTGAGACCCAGAGACGCTGAGACGCAGAGACACTGGGACCCAAGGACCCAGAGACACTGAGACACAGAGAATCTGAGACGCATAGACACTGAGACACAGAGAATCTGAGACACAGAGACACAGACACGCAGAGACTCAGAGACGCAGAGACTCTGAGATGCAGAGACACAGAGACGCAGAGACACTGAGAACCTGAGACGCAGAGAAGCAGCAACGCAGAGACCCTGAGACGCAGAGACGCAGTGACACTGAGAGGCTGAGACTCTGAGAAGCAGCGACGCAGAGACACTGAGACCCAGAGACGCAGAGACGCAGAGACACTGAGAAGCAGAGACACAGAGATACTGACACGCAGAGACTCTGAGACTCAGAGACGCAGAGACCTTGAGACACTGAGAGACTAAGACACAGGGACGCAGAGACGCAGAGACACTGAGACGCAGATACACTGAGTCCCAGAGACGCAGAGATGCAGAGACACTGAGTCCCAGAGACGCCGAGATGCAGAGACGCTGAGACGCAGAGACAATGAGACCGGGAGACGCATAGATACTGAGACCCAGACATGCAGAGACACAGAGACACTGAGACGCAGAGACACTGAGACGCAGAGACTCTGACACGCTGAGACGCTGAGAAGCTGTGACCCAGAGACGCAAGGAACGCAGAGACACTGAGATGCAGGGACACAGAGATGCAGGGAAGCAGAGACCCTGAGACGCAGTGACGCAGAGACCCAGAGACTCTGAGGCGCAGAGACTCTGAGACGCAGAGACACTGAGACCCCGAGACACTGAGACGCTGAGACGCCGAGATGCTGAGACTCTGAGATGCAGAGACACAGAGACTCAGAGATGCAGAGTCTCTAAGACGCAGAGACACTGAGGCGCAGAGATACTGAGACGCAGAGAACCTGAGACGCAGCGACTCTGAGACGCAGAGACGCAGAGACTCTGAGACGCAGAGATGCAGAGACCTTGAGACACAGAGACACTGAGTCCCAGAGATGCAGAAACACTGAGGCGCAGAGAAGCAGAGACCCTGAGACACAGGGAAGCAGAGACGCAGAGAACCTGAGACGCTGAGACACTGAGACCGAGAGACGCTGAAACGCAGTGACCCTGGGACCCAGAAGCACAGAGACGCAGAGACCCTGAGACGCAGAGACGCAGGGACTCTGATACGCAGAGACACTGAGACCCAGAGACGCAGAGACCCTGAGACGCAGAGATGCAGAGACACAGAGACTCTGAGACGCAGAGACAGTGAGACCCTGAGACGCAGAGACGCAGGGGCACTGAGACGTAGAGACGCTGAGACCCAGAGATGCAGAGACGCAGAGACGCCGAGACACTGAGGCGCAGAGACCCTGAGACCCAGAGACGCATAGACACTGAGACCCAGACATACAGAGAAACTGATACACTGAGATGCTGTGACCCAAAGACGCAGAGACACTGAGATGCAGAGACACTGAGACGCAGAGAAGCAGAGACCCTGAGACGCAGGGAAGCAGAGACGCAGAGAGCCTGAGACGCAGGGACCGTGAGACCCAGAGACGCTGAGATGCAGAGACACTGAGACCGAGAGACGCTGAAACGCAGAGACCCTGGGACCCAGAGACGCAGAGAGACTGATACGCAGAGCCTCTGAGACGCAGAGGCGCAGAGACCCTGAGGCGCAGAGACGCAGGGACTCTGAGACGCAGAGAAACTGAAACCAAGAGACGCAGAGACGCAGAGACTCTGAGACGCAGATACACTGAGTCCCAGAGACGCAGAGATGCAGTGACACTGAGACACAGAGACGCAGACACCCTGAGACGCAAAGACACTGAGACCGGGAGACACATAGACACTGAGTCGCAGAGATGCAAAGACACTGATACGCTGAGACACTGTGACCCAGAGACCCAGAGATGCAGAGACACAGAGACAGTGAGCTGCAGAGACACTGAGAGACAGAGAAGCAGAGACCCTGAGACATTGAGATGCGGAGACACTGAGGTCCAGAGACTCTGAGACGCAGAGACACTGAGACACAGAGAATCAGAGACACAGAGACGTAGGCACGCAGAGACCCTGAGACACTGAGACGCAGTGACACTGAGACCGGGAGACGCAGAGACACTGAGACCCAGAAATGCAGAGACACTGATACGCTGAGACGCTGTGACCCAGAGACGCAGAGACACTGAGATGCAGAGACACTGAGTCGCAGAGAAGCAGAGACCCTGAGACACAGGGACGCAGGGACGCAGAGACGCAGAGAGCCTGAGACGCAGGGACCGTGAGACCCAGAGACACTGAGACCGAGAGGCGCTGAAACACAGAGACCCTGGGACCCAGAGACGCAGAGAGACTGAGACGCAGAGCCTCTGAGACGCAGAGGCGCAGAGACCCTGAGGCGCAGAGACGCAGGGACTCTGAGACGCAGAGAAACTGAAACCAAGAGACGCAGAGACGCAGAGACTCTGAGACGCAGATACACTGTGTCCCAGAGACGCAGAGATGCAGAGACACTGAGACACAGAGACGCAGACACCCTGAGACGCAAAGACACTGAGACCGGGAGACACATAGACACTGAGTCGCAGAGATGCAGAGACACTGATACGCTGAGACACTGTGACCCAGAGACCCAGAGACGCAGAGACGCAGAGACAGTGAGATGCAGAGACACTGAGAGACAGAGAAGCAGAGACCCTGAGACATTGAGATGCGGAGACACTGAGGTCCAGAGACTCTGAGACGCAGAGACACTGAGACACCGAGAATCAGAGACACAGAGACGTAGGCACGCAGAGACCCTGAGACCCTGAGACGCAGAGACACTGAGACCGGGAGACGCAGAGACACTGAGACCCAGAAATGCAGAGACACTGATACGCTGAGACGCTGTGACCCAGAGACGCAGAGACACTGAGATGCAGAGACACTGAGACGCAGAGAAGCAGAGATCCTGAGACACAGGGACGCAGGGACACAGAGACGCAGAGAGCCTGAGACGCAGGGACCGTGAGACCCAGAGACACTGAGACCGAGAGACGCTGAAACGCAGAGACCCTGGGACCCAGAGACGCAGAGACACTGAGACGCAGAGCCTCTGAGACGCAGAGGCGCAGAGACCCTGAGACGCAGAGTCGCAGGGACTCTGAGACGCAGAGACACTGAAACCCAGAGGCGCAGAGACACAGAGACCCTGAGACGCAGGGACTCTGAGATGCAGAGACACTGAAACCCAGAGACGCAGAGACACAGAGACCCTGAGACGCATAGACACTGAGATGCAGAGACGCAGAGACACAAAGACGCAGAGACGCAGAGACCCTGAGAGGCAGAGACACTGAGATGCAGAGACGCAGCGACACGGAGACGCAGAGACGCAGAGACCCTGAGACGCAGAGACACTGAGACACAGAGACTCTGAGACACAGAGACGCAGAGACTCTGGGACGCAGAGACTCTGAGACGCAGAGACGCAGAGACACTGAGACGCAGAGACTCTGAGACACACAGACGCAGTGATGCAGAGACGCAGTGACACTGAGATGCAGAGACCCTGAGATGCAGAGAGGCGGAGACCCAGAGACACAGAGACACAGAGACGCAGAGACGCAGTGACACTGAGAGGCAGAGATACTGAGACGCAGAGAATCTGACATGCAGAGATGCAGAGACTCTGAGACGGAGAGATACAGAGACCCTGAGACGCAGAGACATTGAGTCCCAGAGATGCAGAGACGCAGAGTAACTGAGACACAGAGACAATGAGACCCAGAGACTGCGAGGCGCAGAGACTCTGAGACGCAGAGACGCAGAGACGCAGAGACATGAGATGCAGAGTCACTGAGACCAAGAGACACATAGACACTGAGACGCAGAGATACTGAGACGCAGAGAATCTGAGACGCGGAGACACAGAGACATGAGACGCAGAGACACTGAGATGCAGAGACACTGAGACGCAGAGTCCCAGATACGCAGAGACACTGAGACGGAGAGACGCAGACACCCTGAGACACAGAGACACTGAGTCCCAGAGACACAGAGACGCAGAGACACTGAGACGCAGAGTCCCAGAGACGCAGAGACACTGAGACGCAGATACACTGAGACCGGGAGACGCATAGACACTGAGATCCAGAGATGCAGAGACGCAGAGACACTGAGACGCTGAGACCCAGAGACTCTGATACGCTGAGACGCTGTGACGCTGTGACCCAGAGACGCAGAGAACAGAGACACTGAGATGCAGAGACACTGAGACCAGGAGACGCATAGACACAGAGACCCAGAGATGCAGAGACGCAGAGACACTGAGACGCAGAGACACAGTGACCCAGAGACTGTGAGGCGCAGAGAACAAGAGACGCAGAGACGCAGAGACGCAGAGACCCTGAGACACAGAGACACTGAGACGCAGAGACACGGAGACGCAGAGACTCTGAATCCCAGTGACGCAGAGACACAGAGAAACTGAGACGCAGAGTCTCTGATGCGATGAGACGCTGACAAGCTGTGACCCAGAGACGCAGAGATGCTGAGACGCAGAGAAGCAGAGACCCTGAGACACAGGGACACAGAGACGCAGAGAAACTGAGACGCAGAGAACCTGAGACCCAGAGACACTGAGACGCAGAGACTCTGAGACACAGGGAGGCAGAGACGCAGAGACACAGAGACACTGAGAACCTGAGACGCAGCGAGGCAGTGATGCAGAGACGCAGAGAGCCAGAGACACAGAGACCCAGAGACGCACAGACCAGGAGACGCAGAGACGTTGAGACTCAGAGACCCTGAGACGCAGAGACGCAGAGACTCTGAGACGCAGAGACCCTGAGACGCAGAGACGCAGAGACTCTGAGACGCAGAGACTCTGAGACGCAGAGACGCAGAGACCCTGAGACCCAGAGACGCAGAGACTCTGAGTCACAGAGACGCAGTGACGCAGAGACGCAGTGACACTGAGATGCAGAGACCCTGAGACGCGGAGACCCAGAGACACAGAGACACAGAGACGCAGAAACACAGAGACACAGAGACGCAGTGACACTGAGACGCAGAGACCCAGAGACGCAGCGACGCAGAGACACTGAGAAACTGAGACGCGGTGACATTGAGACCCTGAGACACTGAGACGCAGAGACACTGAGACCTGGAGACGCACAGACACTGAGACGCACAGACACTGAGACGCAGATACTGTGGTACGCTGAGACGCTGAGAAGCTGTGACCCAGAGACGCAGAGACACAGAGACACTGAGACGCAGAGAAGCAGAGACCCTGAGACGCAGGGATGCAGAGACGCAGAGACGCAGAGAACCTGAGACGCAGAGACCGTGAGACCCAGAGACGCTGAGACGCAGAGACAATGAGACCGAGTGACGCTGAAACGCAGTGACCCGGTGACCCAGAGGCGCAGAGACGCAGAGACCCTGAGACACAGAGACGCAGGGACTCTGAGACGCAGAGACACTGTGACCCAGAGACGCAGAGGCCCTGAGACGCAGAGATGCAGAGACGCAGAGACTCAGAGACGCAGAGACAGTGAGACCCTGAGACGCAGAGACGCAGAGATGCAGGGGCACTGAGACGTAGAGACGCTGAGGCCCAGAGATGCAGAGTCTCAGAGACGCAGAGACTCTGAGACGCAGAGACACTGAGTCCCAGAGACGCAGAGATGCAGAGACACAGAGACGCAGAGACAATGAGACCGGGAGACGCATAGATACTGAGACCCAGACATGCAGAGACGCAGAGACACTGAGACGCAGAGACCCTGATACGCTGAGACGCTGCGAAGCTGTGACCCAGAGACGCAGGGAATGCAGAGACACTGAGATGCAGGGGCACAGAGACGCAGGGAAGCAGAGACCCTGAGACGCAGGAACGCAGAGACCCAGAGACTCTGAGACACAGACATGCAGAGACGCAGAGACGTAGAGATTCGGAGTCCCTGAGACACTCAGATGCTGAGACGCAGAGACGCAGAGATGCTGTGACTCTGAGACGCAGAGACGCAGAGCCTCTGAGACGCAGCGACTCTGAGACGCAGAGATGCAGAGACCTTGAGACACAGAGACACTGAGTCCCAGAGATGCAGAAACACTGAGGCGCAGAGAAGCAGAGACCCTGAGACACAGGGAAGCAGAGACGCAGAGAACCTGAGACGCTGAGACACTGAGACCGAGAGACGCTGAAACGCAGTGACCCTGGGACCCAGAGGCACAGAGAAGCAGAGGCCCTGAGACGCAGAGACGCAGGGACTCTGATACGCAGAGACACTGAGACCCAGAGACCCAGAGACGCAGAGATGCAGAGACACAGAGACTCTGAGACGCAGAGACGCAGAGACACTGAGACCCAGAGACTCTGAGACGTAGATACTCTGAGACGCAGAGATGAAGAGACACTGAGAGCCAAAGACTCTGAGACGCAGAGACTCTGAGACACAGGGACGCAGAGACACTGCGACGCAGAGAGGCAGAGACGCAGAGAACCTGAGACGCTGAGACGCAGAGACCCTGGGACCCTGAGGCGAAGAGATGCAGAGACACTGAGATGCAGAGACTCAGAGACACAGAGACTCTGAGATGCAGAGACGAAGAGACACTGAGACCCAGAGACCCAGAGAATCTGAGACGCAGAGACTCTGAGACACAGGGACGCAGAGAGACTGCGACGCAGAGACGCAGAGATGCAGAGACTCTGAGACGCAGAGACTCTGAGATGCAGTGACAAAGAGACACTGAGACCAAGAGATGCAGAGACGCAGAGAAACTGAGACGCAGAGACAATGAGACCCAGAGACTGTGAGGCGCAGAGACTCTGAGACGCAGAGGCACTGACACCAAGAGACTCTGAGATGCAGAGACCCTGAGACGCAGAGACTCTGAGACGCTAGATCCAGAGACGCAGCGACGAGACCCTGAGACCCAGAGACTCGGAGACCCAGAGACTCTGAGACGCTGAGACGCATAGACACTGAGACCCAAAGACGCAGAGACGGAGAGTCACTGAGATGCAGAGACACTGAGACGCAGAGACACTGAGATGCAGAGACTCTGAGACGCAGAGATGCAGAGAACCTGAGATGCAGAGACCCTGAGACACTGAGACGCAGAGTCGCTGAGACGCAGAGTTGCAGAGACACTGAGACGAGGAGACAGTGAGACTCAGAGACTCTGAGACGCAGAAACGCAGAGACACTTTGACACAGAGATGCAGAGACGCAGAGACGTAGACGCGCAGAGACCCTGAGACACTGAGACGCAGAGACACTGAGACGCAGAGATGCAGAGACTCTGAGACGCAGAGACTCAGAGATGCAGAGACGAAGAGACACTGACACCCAGAGATGCAGAGGCGCTGAGACGCAGATACACTGAGACGCAGAGACAATGAGACCCAGAGACTGTGAGGCGCAGAGACTCTGAGACGCAGAGACTCTGAGACGCGGAGACGCAGAGACACTGACACCCAGAGACTCTGAGATGCAGAGACTCTGAGACGCAGAGACTCTGAGACGCTGAGACACAGAGACGCAGCGACGCAGAGACGCAGAGACCCTGAGACCCAGAGACTCTGAGACGCAGACACTCTGAGACGCAGTGACGCAGAGAAACTGAGACCCAGAGACTCTGAGACCCAGAGATGCAGAGAGTCTGAGACGCAGAGACTCTGAGATGCAGAGAAGCAGAGTCCCAGAGAAGCAGAGACGCAGAGACGCAGAGAACTTGAGACGCAGAGACTCTGAGACACAGGGACGCAGAGACACTGCGACACAGAGAGGCAGAGACGCAGAGACGCAGAGAACCTGAGACACAGTGACACTGAGGCTCAGAGACGTAGAGGCGCAGAGATGGAGAGACACTGAGACGCTGAGACGCAGAGACCCTGGGACCCAGAGGCGAAGAAATGCAGAGTCACTGAGACGCAGAGATGCTGATACGCAGAGACCATGAGACGCAGAGACACTGAGACGCAGAGACTCAGAGACGCAGAGACTCTGAGATGCAGAGACGAAGAGACACTGAGACCCAGAGACCCAGAGAATCTGAGATGCAGAGACGAAGAGACAGAGGGACGCAGAGACACTGCGACGCAGAGAGGCAGAGATGCAGAGATGCAGAGACTCTGAGATGCAGAGATGCTGAGATGCAGAGACGAAGAGACACTGAGACCCACAGATGCAGAGACGCTGAGACGCAGAGACGCAGAGACACTGAGACACAGAGACAATGAGACCCAGAGACTGTGAGGCGCAGAGACTCTGAGACGCAGAGACACTGACACCCAGAGACCCTGAGACGCAGAGACTCTGAGAGACGGAGACGCAGAGACACTGACACCCAGAGACTCTGAGACGCAGAGACCCTGAGACGCAGACACTCTGAGACGCTGAGACCCAGAGACGCAGCGACTCAGAGACGCTGAGACCCAGAGACTCTGAGACCCAGAGACTCTGAGACGCAGAGACTCTGAGACCCAGAGACGCAGAGACACTGAGACCCAGAGATGCAGAGACTCTGAGACGCTGAGACTCTGAGATGCAGAGTAGCAGAGACCCAGAGAAGCAGAGACGCAGGGACCCAGAGACGCAGAGAACCTGAGATGCAGAGACGCAGAGACCCTGAGACGCAGAGACACTGACAACCAGAGACGCAGAGACACTGAGACCCTGAGACGCAGTGACGCAGAGACACTGAGAGGCAGACGCACTGAGATGCAGAGGCACTGAGACCCAGAGATGCAGAGACACTGAGACACAGGGATGCAGAGACGCAGAGACACTGAGACGCAGAGACTCTGAGACGCAGGGATGCAAAGACCCTGACACGCAGAGACGCAGAGACACTGAGACACAGAGGCCCTGAGACCCACAGACGCAGAGACGTAGAGACCCTGAGACCCAAAGACACTGAGACGCAGAGTCACTGAGACCCAGAGACGCAGAGACACAGAGACCCTGGGACCCAGAGACACAGAGACACTGAGACTCATAGACGCAGAGGCGCAGAGACACAGAGACAATGAGACCCAGAGACGCAGAGATCATGAGACCCAGAGACGCAGAGATCATGAGACGCAGAGGTGCGGAGACGCAGAGACGCAGAGACAGTGAGACCCAGAGACGCACAGATGCAGAGACCCTGAGACGCAGAGACACTGAGACGCAGAGACTCTGAGACACATAGACACTGAGACGCACAGACTCTGAGACGCAGAGACCCAGAGACCCAAAGCCGCAGCGACGCAGATTCGCAGAGACCCTGAGACACTGAGATGCGGAGACACTGAGACCCAGAGACTCTGAGACGCAGAGAGTCTGAGACGCAGAGACGCAGAGACACTGAGACACAGAGATGCAGAGACACAGAAACGTAGAGATTCAGAGACCCTGAGACACTGTGACGCTGAGACGCAGAGATGCAGAGACTCTGAGATTCACAGACAAAGAGACACTGAGACACAGAGACGCAGAGATACTGAGAACCTGAGACGCAGAGAGGCTGAGACGCAGAGACCCTGAGACTCAGAGACGCAGGGACACGGAGACATAGAGAGTCTGAGACACAGAGACGCAGAGACGCAGTGACACTGAGACGCAGAGACAACGAGAGGCTGAGACTCTGAGAAGCAGAGATGCAGAGACCCTGAGAGCCAGAGACGCAGAGACTCAGAGACGCCGAGACACTGAGGCGCAGAGACGCTGAGACCCAGAGACGCAGAGGCGCCGAGACACTGAGGCGCAGAGACACTGAGACACCGAGTCTCTGAGACGCAGAGAGTCTGAGAAACAGGGACGCAGAGTCTCTGAGACGCAGCAACTCTGAGACGCAGAGACGCAGAGATACAGTGACACTGAGACGCAGAGACACTGAGTCCCAGAACGCAGAGACGCTGAGACACTGAGACTCAGAGACACTGAGACCCAGAGATGCAGAGACATTGATACGCTGAGGCGCTGTGACCCAGAGTCGCAGAGACGCAGAGACACTGAGATGCAGAGACACTGAGACGCAGAGAAGCAGAGACCCTGAGATGCAGGGACGCAGAGATGCAGAGAGCCTGAGGCGCAGAGACCGTGAGACCCAGAGACGCTGAGACGCAGAGACACTGAGTCCGAGAGACGCTGAAACGCAGAGACAGTGGGACCCAGAGATGCAGAGACACAGAGACACTAAGACGCAGAGACACTGAAACCCAGAGACGCAGAGACACAGAGACCCTGAGACGCAGAGACGCAGAGAATCTGAAACGCAGAGACGCAGAAACTCTGAGATGCAGAGACTCTGAGACGCAGAGACGCAGAGACCGTGAGACGCAGAGACGCAGAGACACTGAGATGCAGAGACTCTGAGACACAGAGACGCAGAGATACAGTGACACTGAGACGCAGAGACCCTGAGACGCAGAGAACCTGAGACGCAGAGACGCGGAGACCCAGAGACTCAGAGAAACAGAGACGCAGGCACACTGAGACACAAAGATACTGAGACGCAGAGAATCTGACACGCAGAGACGCGGAAACTCTGAGACGGAGAGTCTCTGAGATGCAGAGACACTGAGACGCAGAAACGCTGAGACCCTGAGACGCAGAAACACTGAGTCCCAGAGACGCAGAGACACTGAGATGCAGAGACACTGAGACCGGGAGCCGCATAGACACTGAGCCCCAGAGATGCCGAGACACGGAGACACTGAGACGCAGAGACACTGAGACGCAGAGACACTGAGACCCTGAGACACAGAGACCCTGAGACACAGAGACGCAGGGACACTGAGACGCAGATACACTGAGACCCTGAGACGCAGAGACCCTGAGACCCAAAGACGCAGAGACACTGAGACCCAGAGATGCAGGGACGCAGAGACACTGAGACACTGAGACGCAGAGTCGCTGAGACGCAGAGATGCAGAGACACTGAGACGCAGAGACAGTGAGACCCAGAGACTCTGAGACGCAGAAACGCAGAGACACTTTGACACAGAGATGCAGAGAAGCAGAGACGCAGGGACGCAGAGACGCAGAGAACTTGAGACGCAGAGGCACTGAGACCCAGAGACACAGAGACGCTGAGACGCAGAGACGCAGAAACACTGAGATGCAGAGACTCTGAGACGCAGAGACTCAGACGCAGAGACGCAGAGACGCAGGGACACTGAGACCCAGAGACACTGAGACGCAGAGACTCTGAGACACAGGGACGCAGAGACACTGCGACGCAGAGAGGCAGGGACGCATAGAACCTGAGATTCAGTGACACTGAGGCTCAGAGGCGTAGAGGCGCAGAGACGCAGAGACACTGAGACGCTGAGATGCAGAGACCCTGGGACCCAGAGGCGAAGAGATGCAGAGTCACTGAGACGCAGAGACGCAGAGACCATGAGACGCAGAGACACTGAGACGCAGAGACTCAGAGACGCAGAGACTCTGAGATGCAGAGACGAAGAGACACTGAGACCCAGAGACCCAGAGAATCTGAGACGCAGAGACGAAGAGACACAGGGACGCAGAGACACTGCGGCGCAGAGAGGCAGAGACGCAGAGATGCAGCGACTCTGAGACGCAGAGATGCTGAGATGCAGAGACCCTGAGATGCAGAGACGCAGAGACCCTGAGATGCAGAGACACTGAGAACCAGAGACGCAGAGACACTGAGACCCTGAGACGCAGAGACGCAGAGACACTGAGAGGCAGACGCACTGAGATGCAGAGACACTGAGACCCAGAGATGCAGAGACACTGAGACACAGGGATGCAGAGACGCAGAGACGCTGAGACGCAGAGACGCTGAGACGCAGGGACGCAAAGACCCTGACACGCAGAGACGCAGAGACACTGAGACACAGAGGCCCTGAGACCCACAGACGCAGAGATGCAGAGACCCTGAGACTCAAAGACACTGAGACACAGAGACACTGAGACCCAGAGACGCAGAGACGCAGAGACCCTGGGACCCAGAGACACAGAGACACTGAGACTCATAGACGCAGAGGCGCAGCGACGCAGAGACAATGAGACCCAGAGACGCAGAGATCATGAGACGCAGAGGTGCGGAGACGCAGAGACGCAGAGACAGTGAGACCCAGAGATGCACACATGCAGAGACCCTGAGACGCAGAGACACTGAGACGCAGAGACTCTGAGACACATAGACACTGAGACGCAGAGACTCTGAGATGCGGAGACGCAGAGACACTGACACCCAGAGACTCTGAGACGCAGAGACTCTGAGACGCTGAGACCCAGAGATGCAGAGATGCAGAGACTCTGAGATGCAGAGACGCGGGGACGCAGAAAACCTGAGACGCAGAGACACTGAGACCCAGAGGTGCAGAGAAGCTGAGACGCAGAGACACAGAGACCCTGAGACGCAGAGGCACTGAGATGCAGAGATCCTGAGACGCAGAGACCCTGAGAGGCAGAGACACTGAGATACTGAGACCCAGAAATGCAAAGACGCAGAGACGCGGAGACGCAGAGACACAGAGACGCAGAGACGCAGAGACCCTGAGACGCAGAGACGCAGAGACCCTGAGAGGCAGAGACACTGAGATACTGAGACCCAAAGATGCAGAGACGCAGAGACGTGGAGACGCAGAGACAATGAGACCCAGAGACGGCGAGACGCAGAGACTCTGAGACACAGAGACTCTGAGACGGACAGACGCTGAAACACTGAGACCCTGAAACATTGAGACGCAGAGAGGCAGAGACCATGAGATGCAGAGACTCTGAGACGCAGAGACGGAGAGACACTGAGACGTGAGACGCAGCGACGCAGAGACACTGAGAGGTGGAGACAGTGAGACCCAGAGACCCTGAGATTAAGAGACGAAGAGACACTGAGACCCAGAGATGCAGAGACGCAGAGACTCAGAGATGCAGTGACACTGAGACACAGAGACACAGAGACGCTGAGACGCAGAGACGCAGAGACTCAGAGATGCAGTGACACTGAGACGCAGACACGCTGAGACGCAGAGACTCTGAGGATCAAAGACTCTGAGACGCAGAGACTCTGAGACGCTGAGACCCTGAGATGCAGAGACGAAGAGACACTGAGACCCAGAGATGCAGAGATGCTGAGACGCAGAGACGCAGAGACTCAGAGATGCAGAGACACTGAGACGCAGAGACGCTGAGACGCAGAGACTCTGAGACGCAAAGACTCTGAGATGCAGAGAGTCTGAGACGCTGTGACCCAGAATTGCAGCGACACTGAGATGCAGAGACCCTGAGACACTGAGACGCAGAGACAGGGAGACCCAGAGCCTCTGAGACGCAGAGACTCTGAGACACAGAGATGCAGAGACACTGAGACCCAGAGATGCAGAGACACTGAGACGCAGAGACTCTGAGACGCAGACACACAGAGACTCAGAGATGCAGAGACACTGAGACGCAGAGACGCAGAGACACAGTCACATTGAGACGCAGAGACCCTGAGACGCAGAGACACTGAGACCCAGAGATGCACAGACAAAGGGACGCTGAGAATCAGAGACACAGTGACGCAGAGACACTGAGACGCAGAGACGCAGCGAACCTGAGACGTAGAGACACTGAGACGCAGAGACACTGAGACGCAGAGACACTGAGACCCAGAGACGTAGAGACTCTGAGATGCAGAGACGCAGAGACCCTGAGACGCAGAGACTCTGAGACGCAGAGACCCTGCGACGCAGAGACCCAGAGACCCAGAGAAGCAGAGACTCTGAGATGCAGAGACACTGAGACGCAGAGACGCAGAGGCGCAGAGACGCAGAGACACTGAGACACAGAGACACTGAGACGCAGAGACCCTGAGATGCAGAGACGGAGTGTCACTGAGACGCAGAGACGGATAGTCACTGAGATGCAGAGACACTGAGACGCTGAGACGCAGCAACGCAGAGACGCAGAGACACTGAGAGGTGGAGACTGTGAGACCCAGAGACTCTGAGGTGCAGAGACTCTGAGACGCAGAGACACTGGGACCCAGAGACTCTGAGACACAAAGACTCCGAGACGCAGAGACTTTGAGACGCTGAGACCCAGAGACGCAGCGACGCAGAGACGCAGAGACCCTGGGACACTGAGACACGGAGACAGGGAGACCCAGAGACTCTGAGACGCAGAGATGCAGAGACACTGAGACCCAGCGATGCAGAGACACTGAGACGCAGAGACGTAGACATGCAGAGACCCTGAGACACTGAGACGCAGAGACGCTGCGACACAGAGATGCAGAGACTCTGAGATGCAGAGACAAAGAGACACTGAGACTCAAGATGCAGAGACGCAGAGACTCAGAGACTCAGAGATGCAGTGACACTGAGACGCAGCGACGCTGAGACGCAGAGACACAGAGAACCTGAGACGCAGAGACACTGAGACGCTGAGACGCTGAGACAATGAGACCCAGAGACGTAGAGACTCTGAGATGCATAGACGCAGAGACCCTGAGACGCAGAGACTCTGAGACACAGGGACGCAGAGAGACTGTGACGCAGAGATGCAGAGACGCAGAGATGCAGAGACTCTGAGACGCAGAGACTCTGAGACGCAGAGACACTGAGACCCAGAGACTCAGAGACGCAGAGACTCTGAGACACAGGGACGCAGAGACACTGCGACACAGAGAGGCAGAGACGCAGAGACGCAGAGAACCTGAGACGCAGTAACACTGAGACTCATAGACGCAGAGGCGCAGAGACGCAGAGACAATGAGACCCAGAGATGCAGAGATCATGAGACGCAGAGGTGCGGAGACGCAGAGACGCAGAGACAGTGAGACCCAGAGACGCACAGATGCAGAGACACTGAGACGCAGAGACAATGAGGCGCAGAGACGCTGAGACCCAGAGACGCAGAGACGCCGAGACACTGAGGCGCAGAGACACTGAGACACCGAGTCTCTGAGACGCAGAGAGTCTGAGAAACAGGGACGCAGAGTCTCTGAGACGCAGCAACTCTGAGACGCAGCGACTCTGAGACGCAGAGACGGAGAGACCTTGAGACATAGAGACACTGAGTCCCAGAACGCAGAGAAGCAGAGACACTGAGACTCAGAGACACTGAGACCCAGAGATGCAGAGACATTGATACGCTGAGGCGCTGTGACCCAGAGTCGCAGAGACACAGAGACACTGAGATGCAGAGACACTGAGACGCAGAGAAGCAGAGACCCTGAGATGCAGGGACGTAGAGACGCAGAGAGCCTGAGACGCAGAGACCGTGAGACCCAGAGACGCTGAGACGCAGAGACACAGAGACCGAGAGACGCTGAAACGCAGTGACAGTGGGACCCAGAGACGCAGAGACACTGAGACGCAGAGACACTGAAACCCAGAGACGCAGAGACACAGAGACCCTGAGACGCAGGGACGCAGAGAATCTGAAACGTAGAGACACAGAAACTCTGAGATGCAGAGACTCTGAGACGCAGAGACGCAGAGACCGTGAGACGCAGAGACGCAGAGACACTGAGACGCAGAGACTCTGAGACGCAGAGACACAGTGACACTGAGACGCAGAGACCCTGAGACGCAGAGAACCTGAGACGCAGAGACGCGGAGACCCAGACACGCAGAGACACAGAGACGCAGGCACACTGAGACACAAAGATACTGAGACACAGAGAATCTGACACGCAGAGACGCGGAGACACTGAGACGCAGAGACACTGAGACGCAGAGATGCAGAGACTCTGAGACGCAGAGACTCAGAGACGCAGAGACACTGAGACGCAGAGACAATGAGACCAGAGATGCAGAGGCGCTGAGACGCAGAGACACTGAGAGGCAGAGACAATGAGACCCAGAGACCGTGAGGCGCAGAGACTCTGAGACGCAGAGACACTGAGACCCATAGACTCTGAGACGCAGAGACTCTGAGATGCGGAGACGCAGAGACACTGACACCCAGAGACTCTGAGGCGCAGAGACTCTGAGACGCTGAGACGCTGAGACCCAGAGACGCAGCGACGTAGAGACACAGAGACCCTGAGACCCAGAGACTCTGAGACGCAGACACTCTGAGACACAGTGACGCAGAGACACTGAGACCCAGAGACTCTGAGACCCAGAGACTCTGAGACGCAGGGACTCTGAGATGCAGAGACGCAGAGACACTGAGACCCAGAGATGCAGAGAGTCTGAGACGCAGAGACTCTGAGATGCAGAGAAGCAGAGTCCCAGAGAAGCAGAGACGCAGGGACGCACAGACGCAGAGAACTTGAGACGCAGAGACACTGAGACCCAGAGACACAGAGGCGCAGAGACGCAGAGCCACTGAGACCCAGGGACACAGAGACGCTGAGACGCAGAGACGCAGAAACACTGATATGCAGAGACTCTGAGACGCAGAGACACTGAGACCCAGAGACTCTGAGACATAGAGACTCTGAGACGCAGAGATGAAGAGACACTGAGAGCCAAAGACTCTGAGACGCAGAGACTCTGAGACACAGGGACGCAGAGACACTGCGACGCAGAGAGGCAGAGACGCAGAGAACCTGAGACGCTGAGACGCTGAGACGCAGAGACCCTGGGACCCTGAGGCGAAGAGATGCAGAGACACTGAGATGCAGAGACAATGAGAGGCTGAGACTCTGAGAAGCAGAGATACAGAGACCCTGAGAGCCAGAGACACAGAGACTCAGAGACGCCGAGACACTGAGGCGCAGAGACGCTGAGACCCAGAGACGCAGAGGCGCCGAGACACTGAGGCGCAGAGACACTGAGACACCGAGTCTCTGAGACGCAGAGAGTCTGAGAAACAGGGACGCAGAGTCTCAGGGTCTCAGTGTCTCTGCGTCTCTGGTTCTCAGTGTCTCTGCATCTCAGGGTCTCTGCGTCTCTGCATCTCAGGGTCTCTGCATCTCAGCATCTCTGCGTCTCAGAGTCTCTGCATCTCAGTGTCTCTGCCTCTCTGCGCCGCAGTGTCTCTGCGTCCCTGTGTCTCTTCGTCTCTGCGTCTCAGATTCTCTGGGTCTCAGGGTCTCTGCATGTGTGCATCTCTGGGTCTCACTGTCTCTGCGTCGCTGCGTCTCCGCACCTCTGCGTCTCATGATCTCTGCGTCTCTGGGTCTCATTGTCTCTGCGTCTCTGCGCCTCTGTGTCTATGAGTCTCAGTGTCTCTGTGTCTCTGTGTCTCTGCGTCTCTGCGTCTCTGGGTCTCAGTGTCTCTGTGTCTCAGTGTCTTTGGGTCTCTGCGTGTCAGGGACTTTGCGTCCCTGCGTCTCAGCGCCTCTGCGTCTCAGCGTCTCTGCGTCTCTGCATCCCTGTGTCTCAGTGTCTCTGCATCTCTGGGTCTCAGTGCCTCTGCATCTCAGTGCGTCTGCCTCTCAGTGTCTCTGCGTCTCTGCGTCTCAGGGTCTCAGTGTCTCTGCCTCTCAGTGTCTTTGGGTCTCAGGGTCTCTGCATCTCTGCAACTGTGGGTCTCAGGGCCTCTGTGTCTCAGTGTCTCTGCGTCTATGCGTGTCAGGGTCTTTGCGTCCCTGCGTCTCAGCGCCTCTGCGTCTCAGCGTCTCTGCGTCCCTGCATCCCTGTGTCTCAGTGTCTCTGCATCTCTGGGTCTCAGTGTCTCTGCATCTCAGTGCGTCTGCCTCTCAGTGTCTCTGCGTCTCTGCGTCTCAGGGTCTCAGTGTCTCTGCGCCTCTGGTTCTCAGTGTCTCTGCATCTCAGGGTCTCTGCGTCTCTGCATCTCAGGGTCTCTGCATCTCAGCATCTCTGCGTCTCAGAGTCTCTGCATCTCTGCGTCTCTGCCTCTCTGCGTCGCAGTGTCTCTGCGTCCCTGTGTCTCTTCGTCTCTGCGTCTCAGATTCTCTGGGTCTCTGGGTCTCAGTGTCTCTTCGTCTCTGCATCTCAGAGTCTCTGCGTCTCATGGTCTCTGCGTCTCAGCGTCTCTGCGTCTCAGTGACTCTGCATCTCTTCGCCTCTGGGTCCCAGGGTCTCTGCATCTCAGCGTCTCAGTGTCTCTGCGTCTCTGCGCCTCTACGCCTCTGAGCCTCAGTGTCACTGAATCTCAGGTTCTATGCGTCCCTGCCTCTCTGCGTCGCAGTGTCTCTGCGTCCCTGTGTCTCAGAGTCTCTGCGTCTCAGTGTCTCTGGGTCTCAGTGTCCCTGCGTCTCTGCGTCTCTGCGTCTGAGTCTCTGCGTCTCAGAGTCTCTGCATCTCAGTGTTTCTGCGTCTCTGCGTCTCAGCGACTCTGTGTCTCTGGGTCTCAGTGTCTCTGCGTCTCTGCGTCCCTGCGTCTCTGCTTCTCTGCATCTCTGTGTCAAAGTGTCTCTGCGTTTCTGCGTATCAGAGTCTCTGGGTCTCACTGTCTCTGCGTCTCAGTGTCTCTGCATCTCTGCGTCTCAGCGACTCTGCGTCTCAGTGTCTCAGTGTCTCTGCGTCCCTGCATCTCTGGGTCTCAGTGTCTCTGCGTCTTTGGGTCTCAGGGTCTCTGCGTCTCAGGGTCTCAGAGTCTCTGCGTCTCTGAGTCTCTGCATCTCAGTGTCTCTGCGTCTCATGGTCTCTGCGTCTCTGCGTCTCAGTGACTCTGCATCTCTTCGCCTCTGGGTCCCAGGGTCTCTGCATCTCAGCGTCTCAGTGTCTCTGCGTCTCTGCGCCTCTACGCCTCTGAGCCTCAGTGTCACTGAATCTCAGGTTCTATGCGTCCCTGCCTCTCTGCGTCGCAGTGTCTCTGCGTCCCTGTGTCTCAGAGTCTCTGCGTCTCAGTGTCTCTGGGTCTCAGTGTCTCTGCGTCTCTGCGTCTCTGCGTCTGAGTCTCTGCGTCTCAGAGTCTCTGCATCTCAGTGTTTCTGCGTCTCTGCGTCTCAGCGTCTCTGTGTCTCTGGGTCTCAGTGTCTCTGCGTCTCAAGTTCTCTGCGTCTCTGCGTCCCTGCGTCTCTGCTTCTCTGCATCTCTGTGTCAAAGTGTCTCTGCGTTTCTGCGTCTCAGAGTCTCTGGGTCTCACTGTCTCTGCGTCTCAGTGTCTCTGCATCTCTGCGTCTCAGCGACTCTGCGTCTCAGTGTCTCAGTGTCTCTGCGTCCCTGCATCTCTGGGTCTCAGTGTCTCTGCGTCTTTGGGTCTCAGGGTCTCTGCGTCTCAGGGTCTCAGTGTATCTGCGTCTCAGTGTCCCTGCGTCTCTGTGTCTCAGGGTCTCTGCGTCTCAGGGTCTCAGTGTCTCTGTGTCTCAGTGTCTCTGCGTCTCAGTGTCTCCGTGTCTCGGCATCTCTGGGGCTCAGTGTCTATGCGGCTCCCGGTCTCAGTGTCTCTGCATCTCAGTGTCTCTGCGTCTCTGGGACTCAGTGTTTCTGCGTCTCAGGGTCTCAGCGTTTCTGCGTCTCAGTGACTCAGCATCTCAGAGACTCTCCGTCTCAGAGTTTCCGCGTCTCTGCGTCTCAGGTTCTCTGCGTCTCAGGGTCTCTGCGTCTCAGTGTCACTGTATCTCTGCGTCTCTGTGTCTCAGAGTCTCTGCATCTCAGTGTCTCTGCGTCTCTGCGTCTCACGGTCTCTGCGTCTCTGCGTCTCAGAGTCTCTGCATCTCAGAGTTTCTGCGTCTCTGCGTTTCAGATTCTCTGCGTCTCTGCGTCTCAGGGTCTCTGTGTCTCTGCGTCTCTGGGTTTCAGTGTCTCTGCGTCTTAGTGTCTCTGTGTCTCTGCATCTCTGGGTCCCACTGTCTCTGCGTTTCAGCGTCTCTCGGACTCAGTGTCTCTGCGTCTCAGCGTCTCTGGGTCTCACGGTCTCTGCGCCTCAGGCTCTCTGCATCTCTGCGTCCCTGCATCTCAGGGTCTCTGCTTCTCTGCGTCTCAGTGTCTCTGCATCTCAGTGTCTCTGCGTCTCTGCGACTCTGGGTCACAGCGCCTCAGCGTATCAATGTCTCTGCATCTCTGGGTCTCAGTGTCTCTGAGTCTCAGTGTCTCAGCGTCTCTGCGTTCTGGGACTCAGTGTCTCTGCGTCTCAGTGTCACTGTATCTCTGCGTCTCTGCGTCTCAGAGTTGCTGCGTCTCAGAGACTCTGCGTCCCTGTTTCTCAGACTCTCTGCGTCTCAGAGACTCGGTGTCTCAGTGTCTCTGCGCCTCAGTGTCTCGGCGCCTCTGCGTCTCTGGGTCTCAGCGTCTCTGCGCCTCAGTGTCTCGGCGTCTCTGAGTCTCTGTGTCTCTGGCTCTCAGGGTCTCTGTATCTCTGCTTCTCAGAGTCTCAGCCTCTCATTGTCTCTGCATCTCAGTGTCTCTGCATCTCTTCGCCTCAGGGTCCCAGGGTCTCTGCGTCTCAGCGTCTCAGCGTCTCAGGTTCTCTGCGTCTCTGCCTCTCTGCGTCGCAGTGTCTCTGCGTCCCTGTGTCTCAGAGTCTCTGCGTCTCAGAGTCTTTGGCTCTCAGTGTCTCTTCATCTCTGCGTCTCAGAGTCTCTATGTCTCAGAGTCTCTGGGTCTCAGTGTCTCTGCGTCTCAGAGTCTCTGCATATCAGTGTTTCTGCGTCTCTGCGTCTCAGCGTCTCTGTGTCCCTGGGTCTCAGTGGATCTGCGTCTCTGCGCCTCTGTGTCTCTGGGTCTCAGTGTCTCTGCGTCTCAAGTTCTCTGCGTCTGTGCGTCCCTGCGTCTCTGCTTCTCTGGGACTCTGCTTCTCTGCATCTCAGAGTCTCTGCGTCTCAGACTCTCTGCATCTCTGGGTCTCAGTGTCTCTGCGTCTCTGCATCTCAGAGTCCCTGCGTCTCAGAGTCTCTGGGTCTCAGAGTCTCTGGGTCTCAGTGTCTCTGCGTCACTGTGTCTCAGAGTGTCTGCGTCTCAGAGTCTCTGGGTCTCAGGGTCTCTGTGTCTCTACGTCGCTGCGTCTCTGGGTCTCAGCGTCTCAGCGTCTCAGAGTCTCTGCGCCTCAGAGTCTCTGGGTGTCAGTGTCTCTGCGTCTCCGCATCTCAGAGTCTCTGCGTCTCAGAGTCTATGGGTCTCAGTGTCTCTGCGTCTCAGAGTCTCTGCGCCTCACGGTCTCTGGGTCTCATTGTCTCTGCCTCTCAGTGTCTCTGCGTCTCAGCGCCTCTGCATCTCTGGTCTCATTGTCTCTGCGTCTCAGTGTCTCTGCGTCTCTGAGTCTCTGCGTCTCAGAGTCTCTGCATCTCTGCGTCTCAGTGTCTCTGCGTCTCAGTGTCTCCGCGTCTCTGCGTGTCAGATTCTCTGTGTCTCAGTATCTTTGTGTCTCAGTGTGCCTGCGTCTCTGTGTCTCTGCGTGTCTGGGTCTCCGCGTCTCTGCGTCTCAGGTTCTCTGCGTCTCAGGGTCTCTGCGTCTCAGTGTCACTGTGTCTCTGCGTCTCAGAGTCTCTGCGTCTCAGTGTCTCTGCGTCTCTGCGTCTCACGGTCTCTGCGTCTCTGCGTCTCAGAGTCTCTGCATCTCAGAGTTTCTGTGTCTCTACGTTTCAGATTCTCTGCGTCCCTGCGTCTCAGGGTCTCTGTGTCTCTGCGTCTCTGGGTTTCAGTGTCTCTGCGTCTCAGTGTCTCTGCGTCTCTGGGTCCCACTGTCACTGCGTTTCAGCGTCTCTCGGTCTCTGTGTCTCTGCGTCTCAGCGTCTCTGGGTCTCACGGTCTCTGCGTCTCAGGCTCTCTGCGTCTCTACGTCCCTGCATCTCAGGGTCTCTGCTTCTCTGCGTCTCAGTGTCTCTGCATCTCAGTGTCTCTGTGTCTCTGCGACTCTGGGTCACAGCGCCTCAGCGTATCAATGTCTCTGCATCTCTGGGTCTCAGTGTCTCTGAGTCTCAGTGTCTCTGCTTCTCTGCGTTCTGGGACTCAGTGTCTCTATGTCTCAAGGTCTCTCCGTCTCTGCGTCTCAGAGTCGCTGCGTCTCAGAGTTGCTGCGTCTCAGAGACTCTGCGTCCCTGTTTCTCAGACTCTCTGCGTCTCAGAGACTCGGTGTCTCAGTGTCTCTGCGCCTCAGTGTCTCGGCGTCTCTGCGTCTCTGGGTCTCAGCGTCTCTGCGCCTCATTGTCTCTGCGTCTCAGTGTCTCTGCATCTGTGCGTCTCTGGGTCTCACTGTCTCTGCGTCTCTGCGTCTCCGCACCTCTGCGTCTCATGATCTCTGCATCTCTGGGTCTCATTGTCTCTGCGTCTCTGCGCCTCTGCGTCTATGAGTCTCAGTGTTACTGCGTCTCAGGTTCTCTGCGTCTCTGCGTCTCTGCCTCTCTGTGTCGCAGTGTCTCTGCGTCCCTGTGTCTCAGAGTCTCTGCGTCTCTGAGTCTCTGGGTCTCAGTGTCTCTGCGTCTCAGAGTCTCTGCGTCTCAGAGTCTCTGCATCTCTGCGTCTCTGCATCTCTGCGTCACAGTCTCTCTGCGTCCCTGTGTCTCAGAGTCTCTGCGTCTCAGGGTCTCTGCGTCTATGCATCTCAGAGTCTCTACGTCTCTGGGTCTCATTGTCTCTGCGTCTCAGCGTCTCAGCGTCTCAGTGTCTCTGCGTCTCAGGTTCTCTGTGTCTCTGCGTCTCAGCGTCGCTGCGTCTCAGTGTCACTGCATCTCTGAGTCTCTGAGTCTCTGCGTCTCTGCATCTTGAGTCTCAGTGTCTCTTTGTCTCTGCATCTCAGAGTCTCTGCATCTCTGTGTCGCAGCGTCTCTGCGTCTCAGTGTCTCAGGGTCTCTGCATGTCTACGTCTCTGCGTCTCAGTGTCTCTGCATCGCTGGGTCTCAGTGTCTCTGCATCTCTGCGTCTCAGAGTCTCTGGGTCTCCCTGTCTCCGTGTCTCAGTGTCCCAGGGTCTCTGCGTCTCTGCGTCGCTGCGTCTCTGGGTCTCAGCGTCTCAAAGTCTCTGCGTCTCGGAGTCTTTGTGTCTCAGAGTCTCTGGGTCCCAGTGTCTCTGCGTCTCAGAGTCTCTGCACCTCAGAGTCTCTGGGTCTCACAGTCTCCACCTCTCAGTGTCTCTGCGTCTCTGCGTTGCTGCGTCTCAGCGTCTCAGTGTCTCTGCATCTCAGTGACTATCCGTCTCTGCGCCTCAGTGACACTCCGTCTCTGCATCTCAGGGTCTCTGCGTCTCAGTGTCTCTGTGTCTCAGTGTCTCTGCGTCTCTGCGCCTCTGCGTCTCTGCGTCTCAGTGTCTCTGCATCTCAGAGTCTCTGCTTCTCTGGGTCTCTGGGTCTCTGCGTCGCAGGGTCTCTGCGTCTCAGAGTCTCTGCGTCTCAGGGTCTCTGCGTCTCTGCATCTCAGAGTCTCTACGTCTCTGGGTCTCAGTGTCTCTGCGTCTCAGTGTCTCTGCGTCTCAGTGTCTCTACGTCTCAGGTTCGCTGCGTCTCTGCGTCTCAGTGTCTCTGCGTCACTGTGTCTCTGATTCTCAGCGTCCCTTTGTCTGTGCATCTCTGGGTCTCAGTGTCTCTGCGTCTCAGGGTCTCTGCGTCTCAATGTGACTGTGTCTCTGCGTCTCTGCGTCTCAGTGTCTCTGCATCTCTGAGTCTCTGTGTGTCTGCGTCTCAGAGTCTCTGCGTCTCAGTGTCTCTGCATCTCTGGGTCTCAGTGTCTCTGCATCTCTGTGTCTCAGAGTCTCTGCGTCTCAGAGGCTCTGGGTCTCCCTGTCTCTGCGTCTCAGTGTCTCAGGGTCTCTGCATCTCAGTGTCGCTGCAATTCTGGGTCACAGCGTCTCAGACTCTCTGCATCTCAGAGTCTTTGCGTCTCAGAGTCTCTGCGTCTCAGCGTCTCTGCGTCTCAGTGTCTCTGCATCTCTGAGTCTCTGCGTCTCTGCGTCTCAGCATCTCTGCATCTCTGGGTCTCAGTGTCTCTTCGTCTCTGCATCTCAGGGTCTCAGCGTCTCAGAGTCTCTGCGTCTCAGAGTCTTTGATCCTCAGAGTCTCTGCGTCTCAGCGTGTCTGCGTCTCAGTGTCACTGCATCTCTGAGTCTCTGCATCTCTGCGTCTCAGCGTCTCTGTGTCTCTGTGTCTCAGTGTCACTGCATCTCTGAGTCTCTGCGTCTCTGCATCTCTGGGTCTCAGTGTCTCTTCGTCTCTTAATCTCAGGGTCTCTGGGTCTCACTGTCTCCACCTCTCAGTGTCTCTGCGTCGCTGCGTCTCACGTCTCAGTGTCTCTCCGTCTCTGCGTCTCAGAGTCTCTGCATCTCATGGTCTCTGCCTCTCTGCGTCTCAATGTTTCAGGGTCTCAGTGTTTCAGCGTCTGTCCGTCTCAGAGTCTCTGTGTCTCAGAGTCTCTGCGTCTCGCCGTCTCTGGGTCTCATTGTCTCTGCGTCTCCACGTCTCTGCGTCTCTGCATCTTTGGGTCTCAGTATCTCAGTGTCTCTGCCTCTCAGGGTCTCTGCGTCTCTGCGTCTCAGGGTCTCTGCGTCTCTGCGTCTCTGTGTCTCTGCGTCTCCGCGTCTCTGCGTCTTTGCATTTCTGGGTCTCAGTATCTCAGTGTCTCTGCCTCTCAGGGTCTCTGCGTCTCAGGATCTCTGCATCTCAGTGCCTCTGCGTCTCAGGGTCTCTGTGTCTCTGCGTCTCAGCTTCTCTGCACCTCTGGGTCTCAGTGTCTCTGCGTCTCAGGTTTTCTGCGTCCCCGCGTCTCTGCATCTCAGAGTCTCTGCATCTCTGCATCTCTGGGTCTCAGCGTCTCAGAGTCTCTGCGTCTCAGAGTCTCTGGGTGTCAGTGTCTCTGCGTCTCCGCATCTCAGAGTCTCTGCGTCTCAGTGTCTATGTGTCTCAGAGTCTCTGCGTCTCAGTGTCTCTGCGTCTCAGGGTCTCTGCATGTGTGCATCTCTGGGTCTCACTGTCTCTGCGTCTCTGCGTCTCCGCACCTCTGCGTCTCATGATCTCTGCGTCTCTGGGTCTCATTGTCTCTGCGTCTCTGCGCCTCTGCGTCTATGAGTCTCAGTGTCTCTGTGTCTCTGGGTCCCAGGGTCTCTGCGTCTCTGCGTCTCTGGGTCTCAGTGTCTCTGTGTCTCAGTGTCTTTGAGTCTCAGGGTCTCTGCATCTCTGCGTCTGTGGGTCTCAGGGCCTCTGTGTCTCAGTGTCTCTGCGTCTCTGCGTGTCAGGGTCTTTGCGTCCCTGCGTCTCAGCGTCTCTGCGTCTCAGCGTCTCTGCGTCTCTGCATCCCTGTGTCTCAGTGTCTCTGCATCTCTGGGTCTCAGTGTCTCTGCATCTCAGTGCGTCTGCCTCTCAGTGTCTCTGCGTCTCTGCGTCTCAGGGTCTCAGTGTCTCTGCGTCTCTGGTTCTCAGTGTCTCTGCATCTCAGGGTCTCTGCGTCTCTGCATCTCAGGGTCTCTGCATCTCAGCATCTCTGCGTCTCAGAGTCGCTGCATCTCTGCGTCTCTGCCTCTCTGCGCCGCAGTGTCTCTGCGTCCCTGTGTCTCTTCGTCTCTGCGTCTCAGATTCTCTGGGTCTCTGGGTCTCAGTGTCTCTTCGTCTCTGCATCTCAGAGTCTCTGCGTCTCTGAGTCTCTGCGTCTCAGTGTCTCTGCGTCTCATGGTCTCTGCGTCTCTGCGTCTCAGTGACTCTGCATCTCTTCGCCTCTGGGTCCCAGGGTCTCTGCATCTCAGCGTCTCAGTGTCTCTGCGTCTCTGCGCCTCTACGCCTCTGAGCCTCAGTGTCACTGAATCTCAGGTTCTATGCGTCCCTGCCTCTCTGCGTCGCAGTGTCTCTGCGTCCCTGTGTCTCAGAGTCTCTGCGTCTCAGTGTCTCTGGGTCTCAGTGTCCCTGCGTCTCTGCGTCTCTGCGTCTGAGTCTCTGCGTCTCAGAGTCTCTGCATCTCAGTGTTTCTGCGTCTCTGCGTCTCAGCGTCTCTGTGTCTCTGGGTCTCAGTGCCTCTGCGTCTCAAGTTCTCTGCGTCTCTGCGTCCCTGCGTCTCTGCTTCTCTGCATCTCTGTGTCAAAGTGTCTCTGCGTTTCTGCGTCTCAGAGTCTCTGGGTCTCACTGTCTCTGCGTCTCAGTGTCTCTGCATCTCTGCGTCTCAGCGACTCTGCGTCTCAGTGTCTCAGTGTCTCTGCGTCCCTGCATCTCTGGGTCTCAGTGTCTCTGCGTCTTTGGGTCTCAGGGTCTCTGCGTCTCAGGGTCTCAGTGTATCTGCGTCTCAGTGTCCCTGCGTCTCTGTGTCTCAGGGTCTCTGTGTCTCAGGGTCTCAGTGTCTCTGCGTCTCAGTGTCTCTGCGTCTCAGTGTCTCCGTGTCTCGGCATCTCTGGGGCTCAGTGTCTATGCGGCTCCCGGTCTCAGTGTCTCTGCATCTCAGTGTCTCTGCGTCTCTGGGACTCAGTGTTTCTGCGTCTCAGGGTCTCAGCGTTTCTGCGTCTCAGTGTCTCTGCATCTCAGAGACTCTCCGTCTCAGAGTTTCCGCGTCTCTGCGTGTCAGATTCTCTGCGTCTCAGTATCTTTGTGTCTCAGTGTGCCTGCGTCTCTGTTTCTCTGAGTCTCTGGGTCTCCGCGTCTCTGCGTCTCAGGTTCTCTGCGTCTCAGGGTCTCTGCGTCTCAGTGTCACTGTATCTCTGCGTCTCTGTGTCTCAGAGTCTCTGCATCTCAGTGTCTCTGCGTCTCTGCGTCTCACGGTCTCTGCGTCTCTGCGTCTCAGAGTCTCTGCATCTCAGAGTTTCTGCGTCTCTGCGTTTCAGATTCTCTGCGTCTCTGCGTCTCAGGGTCTCTGTGTCTCTGCGTCTCTGGGTTTCAGTGTCTCTGCGTCTTAGTGTCTCTGTGTCTCTGCATCTCTGGGTCCCACTGTCTCTGCGTTTCAGCGTCTCTCGGACTCAGTGTCTCTGCGTCTCAGCGTCTCTGGGTCTCACGGTCTCTGCGCCTCAGGCTCTCTGCATCTCTGCGTCCCTGCATCTCAGGGTCTCTGCTTCTCTGCGTCTCAGTGTCTCTGCATCTCAGTGTCTCTGCGTCTCTGCGACTCTGGGTCACAGCGCCTCAGCGTATCAATGTCTCTGCATCTCTGGGTCTCAGTGTCTCTGAGTCTCAGTGTCTCAGCGTCTCTGCGTTCTGGGACTCAGTGTCTCTGCGTCTCAGTGTCACTGTATCTCTGCGTCTCTGCGTCTCAGAGTTGCTGCGTCTCAGAGACTCTGCGTCCCTGTTTCTCAGACTCTCTGCGTCTCAGAGACTCGGTGTCTCAGTGTCTCTGCGCCTCAGTGTCTCGGCGCCTCTGCGTCTCTGGGTCTCAGCGTCTCTGCGCCTCAGTGTCTCGGCGTCTCTGAGTCTCTGCGTCTCTGGCTCTCAGGGTCTCTGCATCTCTGCTTCTCAGAGTCTCAGCCTCTCGTTGTCTCTGCGTCTCAGTGTCACTGCGTCTCTGCGTCTCTGTGTCTCAGACTCTCTATGTCTCCGTGTCCCTGCGTCTCTGAGTCTCAGGGTCTCTGCGTCTCAGCCTCTCTGCGTCTCAGGTTCTCAGTATCTCTGCGTCTCTGTGTCTCAGTGTCTCTTTGTCTGTGAATCTCAGAGTCTCTGCATCTCTGCGTCTCAGCGTCACAGTGTCTCAGGGTCTCTGAATCTCTACGTTTCTGTGTCTCTGCATCTCTGTGTCTCAGTGTCTCTGCGTCTCTGCGTCTCAGACTCTCTGCGTCTCAGAGTCTCTGGGTCTCAGTGTCTCCGCATCTCAGTGTCTCAGGGTCTCTGCGAATCTGCGTCGCTGCGGCTTTGGGTCTCTGGGTCTCTGCGTCTCAGAGTCTGTGCGTCTCAGTGTCTATGTGTCTCAGAGTCTCTGCGTCTCAGTGTCTCTGCGTCTCAGGGTCTCTGCATCTGTGCGTCTCTGGGTCTCACTGTCTCTGCGTCTCTGCGTCTCCGCACCTCTGCGTCTCATGATCTCTGCGTCTCTGGGTCTCATGATCTCTGCGTCTCTGGGTCTCATTGTCTCTGTGTCTCTGCGCCTCTGCGTCTATGAGTCTCAGTGTCTCTGTGTCTCTGGGTCCCAGGGTCTCTGTGTCTCTGCGTCTCTGGGTCTCAGTGACTCTGCGTCTCAGTGTCTTTGGGTCTCAGGGTCTCTACGTCTCTGCGTCTGTGGGTCTCAGGGCCTCTGTGTCTCAGTGTCTCTGCGTCTCTGCGTGTCAGGGTCTTTGCATCCCTGCGTCTCAGAGTCTCTGCGTCTCAGTGTCTCTGCGTCTCTGCATTCCTGTGTCTCAGTGTCTCTGCATCTCTGGGTCTCAGTGTCTCTGCATCTCAGTGCGTCTGCCTCTCAGTGTCTCTGCGTCTCTGCGTCTCAGGGTCTCAGTGTCTCTGCGTCTCTGGTTGTCAGTGTCTCTGCGTCTCAGGGTCTCTGCGTCTCTGCATCTCAGGTTCTCTGCGTCTCTGGGTCCCTGCGTCTCTGCTTCTCTGGGTCTCTGCTACTCTGCATCTCAGAGTCTCAGCGTCTCAGAGTCTCTGCATCTCTGGGTCTCAGTGTCTCTGCGTCTCTGGGTCTCAGAGTCTCTGCGTCTCAGAGTCTCTGGGTCTCAGAGTCTCTGGGTCTCAGCGTCTCTGAGTCGCTGCGTCTCTGGGTCTCAGCGTCTCAGAGTGTCTGCGTCTCAGGGTCTCTGCGTCTCAGAGTCTCTGGGTGTCAGTGTCTCTGCGTCTCCGTGTCTCAGAGTCTCTGCGTCTCAGGGTCTCTGGGTGTCAGTGTCTCTGCGTCTCAGAGTCTCTGCGCCTCACAGTCTCTGGGTCTCATTGTCTCTGTGTCTCAGTGTCTCTGCGTCTCTGCGTCTCAGCGTCTCTGCATCTGTGGGTCTCAGTGTCTCTTCGTCTCTGCATCTCAGCATCTCTGCATCTCAGAGTCTCTGCATCTCTGCATCTCTGCCTCTCTGCGTCGCAGTGTCTCTGCGTCCCTCTGTCTCTTCGTCTCTGCATCTCAGATTCTCTGGGTCTCTGGGTCTCAGTGTCTCTTCGTCTCTGCATCTCAGAGTCTCTGCGTCTCTGAGTCTCTGCGTCTCAGTGTCTCTGCGTCTCATGGTCTCTGCGTATCAGCATCTCTGCGTCTCAGTGACTCTGCATTTCTTCGCCTCTGGGTCCCAGGGTCTCTGCGTCTCAGCGTCTCAGTGTCTCTCCATCTCTGCGCCTCTACGTCTCTGAGCCTCAGTGTCACTGTGTCTCAGGTTCTCTGCGTCTCTGCGTCTCTGCCTCTCTGCGTCGCAGTGTCTCTGCGTCCCTGTGTCTTAGAGTCTCTGCGTATCAAGTTCTCTGCGTCTCTGCGTCTCTGCTTCTCTGGGACTCTGCTTCTCTGCATCTCAGAGTCTCTGCGTCTCAGACTCTCTGCATCTCTGGGTCTCAGAGTCTCTGGGTCTCAGTTTCTCTGCGTCACTGCGTCTCAGAGTGTCTGCGTCTCAGAGTCTCTGGGTCTCAGGGTCTCTGCGTCTCTGCGTCGCTGCGTCTCTGTGTCTCAGCGTCTCAGAGTCTCTGCGTCTCAGAGTCTCTGCATCTCAGAGTCTCTGGGTGTCAGTGTCTCTGCGTCTCCGCGTCTCAGAGTCTCTGCGTCTCAGAGTCTCTGCGCCTCACAGTCTCTGGGTCTCATTGTCTCTGCGTCTCAGTGTATCTGCGTCTCAGCGCCTCTGCATCTCTGGGTGTCAGTGTCTCTTCGTCTCTGCATCTCTGAGTCTCTGCGTCTCAGAGTCTCTGCATCTCTGCGTCTCAGTGTCTCTGCGTCTCAGTGTCTCAGGGTCTCTGCGCGTCTACGTCTCTGCGTCTCTGCATCTCTGTGTCAAAGTGTCTCTGCGTTTCTGCGTCTCAGAGTCTCTGAGTCTCACTGTCTCCTCGTCTCAGTGTCTCTGCAACTCTGCGTCTCAGCGACTCTGCGTCTCAGTGTCTCAGGGTCTCTGCATCTCAGGTTCTCTGCATCTCTGCGTCTCAGAGTCTCTGCATCTCAGTGTCTCTGCGTCTCAGTGTCTCTGCATCTCAGTGACTCTCCGTCTCTGCGTCTTTGGGTCTCAGTGTCTATGCGTCTCAGCGTCTCAGAGTCTCTGGGTCTCCGAGTCTCTGGGTCTCAGGGTCTCGTCGCTGCGTCTCTGGGTCTAGCGTCTCAGAGTCTCTGCGTCTCAGGGTCTCTGCATCTCAGAGTCTCTTGGTGTCAGTGCCTCTGCGTCTCAGAGTCTCTGCGCCTCACAGTCTCTGGGTCTCATTGTCTCTGCGTCTCAGTTTCTCTGCGTCTCTGCATCTCTTGGTCTCAGTGTCTCTTTGTCACTGCATCTCAGAGTCTCTGCGTCTCAGAGTCTCTGCATCTCTGCGTCTCTGCGTCGCAGTCTCTCTGCGTCCCTGTGTCTCAGAGTCTCTGCGTCTCAGATTCTCTGGGTCTCTGGGTCTCAGTGTCTCTTCGTCTCTGCATCTCAGAGTCTCTGTGTCTCTGAGTCTCTGCATCTCAGTGTCTCTGCATCTCTTCGCCTCAGGGTCCCAGGGTCTCTGCGTCTCAGCGTCTCAGGTTCTCTGCGTCTCTGCCTCTCTGCGTCGCAGTGTCTCTGCGTCCCTGTGTCTCAGAGTCTCTGCGTCTCAGAGTCTTTGGCTCTCAGTGTCTCTTCATCTCTGCGTCTCAGAGTATCTACGTCTCAGAGTCTCTGGGTCTCAGTGTCTCTGCGTCTCTGCGTCTCAGAGTCTCTGTGTCTCTGCATCTCTGCGTCTCTGGGTCTCTGGGTCTCAGTGTCTCTGCGTATCAGAGTCCCTGCGTCTCTGCGTCTCAGGGCCTCTGCTTCTCTGTGCCTCTGGGTCCCAGGGTCACTGCGTTTCAGCGTCTCTCGGTCTCAGTGTCTCAGCGTCTCAGGTTCTCTGCGTCTCTGCTTCCCTGTGTCTCAGGGTCTCTGCTTCTCTGCGCCTCAGTGTTTCTGCATCTCTGGGACTCAGTGTCTCTGTGTCTCAAGGTCTCTGCATCTCTGCGTCTCAGAGTCGCTGCGTCTCAGAGGCTCTGCGTCTCTGCGTCTCAGAGTCGCAGCATCTCTGCGTCTCTGCGTCTCAGCATCTGAGTGTCTCAGGGACTCCGAATCTCTACGTCTCTGCGTCTCTGCATGTCTGTGTCTCAGAGTCTCTGGGTCTCTGCGTTCCTGCGTCTCAGGGTCTCTGCTTCCCTGCGTCTCTGTGCCCCTGCATCTCAGTGTCTCTGCATTCCCTGCGTCTCTGGGTCACAGCTTCGCAGCGTCTCAGCGTATCAGGGTCTCTGCGTCTCAGTGTCTCTGCGTCTCTGCATGTCTGGGTCTCAGTATCTATGCGTCTCCCGGTCTCATTGTCTCTGCGTCTCTGTGTCTCTGCATCTCTGCGTCTCTGGGACTCAGTGTCTCTGCGTCTCAGAGTCTCTGCGTCTCTGAGACTCTGCATCTCTGGGCCTCAGCGTCTCTACGTCTCAGTGCCCCTGCATCTCTGCGTCTCTGCGTCTCAGGGTCTCACTGTCTCTGCGTCTCTGAGTCTCTGCGTCTCTGCATCTCTGCGTCTCAGGGCCTCTGCGTCTCTGGGTCACAGTGTCTCTGCGTCTCAGAGTCCCTGCGTCTCTGTGTCTCAGGGTCTCTGCGCCTCTGCGCCTCTGGGTCACCGGGTCACTGCGTTTCAGCGTCACTCGGTCTCATTGTCTCTGCGTCTCAGCGTCTCTGGGTCTCACGGTCTCTGCGTCTCAGGTTCTCTGCGTCTCTGCGTCTCTGCATCCCTGCGTCTCAGGGTCTCTGCTTCTCTGCGTCTCAGTGTCTCTGTGTCTCTGCGTCTCTGGGTCACAGCTTCTCAGCGTCTCAGCGTACCACAGTATCTGCGTCTCAGTGTCTGTGCGTCTCAGTGTCTGTGCGTCTCCAGGTCTCAGTGTCTCTGCGTCTCAGTGTCTCAGGGTCTCAATGTCACCGCGTCTCAGTTTCTCAGTGTCTCTGCGTCGCTGCGTCTCTGGGTCTCTGCGTCTCAGTGTCACTGCGTCTCTGTGTCTCTGTGTTTCTGCGTCTCTGTGTCTCTGTGTCTCTGGGTCTCCGCGTCTCAGGGTCTCTGCATCTCAGTGTCACTGCGTCTCTGCGTCACTGCGTCTCTGTGACTCAGAGTCTCTGCGTCTCTGGGTCTCAGGGTCTCTGCGTCTCTGCGTCTCAGAGTCTCTGCGTCTCAGAGTCTCTGCGTCTCTGCGTCTCAGGGTCTCTGCGTCTCAGAGTCTCTGCGTCTCTGCGTCTCAGGGTCTCTGAGTCTCAACGTCTCTGCGTCTCCTGGTCTGTGCGTCTCTGGGTCTCTGTGTCTCTGGCTCTCTGCGTCTCTGCATCACTGCCTCGCTGCGTCTCAGGTTCTCAGTGTCTCTGTGTCTCTGCGTCTCTGCCTCCCTGTGTCTCAGAGTCTCTGCGTCTCAGTGTCTCTGGGTCTCAGGTTCTCTGCGTCTCAGTTTCTCTGCGTCTCTGTGTCCCTGTGTCTCAGGGTCTCTGCTTCTCTGCGTCTCAGCATCTCTGCGTCTCTGGGTCACAGCTTGTCAGCGTCTCAGCGCATCAGAGACTCTGCGTCTCAGTTTCTCTGTGTCTCTGCGTCACTGGGATTCAGAGTCTCTGCGTCTCCGTGTCTCTGCGTCTCAGTGTCTCTGTGTCTCAGGGTCTCTGCGTCTCTGCGTCTCTGCGTCTCTTGTTCTCTGCGCCTCACAGTCTCTGGGTCACTGTGTCTCTGCGTCTCAGTGTCTCTGCGTCTCTGCATCTCTGGGTCTCTGTGTCTATGCGTCTCCTGGTCTCAGTGTCTCTGCATCTCAGTGTCTCTGTTCTCTGCGTCTCTGGGTCACAGCGTCACAGCGTCTCAGCGTATCAGAGTCTCTGGGTCTCAGCGTCTCAGTGTCTCTGCGTCTCTGCATCTCTGGATCTCAGTGTCTATGCGTCTCCCGGTCTCAGTGTATCTGCGTCTCAGTGTCTCTGCGTCTCTGGGACTCTGCGTCTCAGTGTCTCTGCGTCTCTGTGTCTCTGGGACTCAGTGTCTCTGTGTCTCAGGGTGTCTGCGTCTCTCCGTCTCAGTGTCTCTGCGTATCTGGGACTCTGCGTCTCAGTGTCTCTGCATCTCAGTGTCTCTGCGTCTCATGTCTCTGTGTCTCCGCGTCTCAGATTCTCTGCGTCTCAGTATCTCTGCGTCTCAGTGTCTATGTGTCTCTTGGTCTCAGTGACTCTGCATCTCATGTCTCTGCGTCTCTGCGTCTCTGCGTCTCAGAGTCTCTGCGCCTCGCAGTCTCTGGGTCTCATTGTCTCTGTGTCTCAGTTACTCTGCGTCTCTGCATCTCTGGGACTCAATGTCTCTGCGTCTCAGGGTCTCTGTATCTCTCCGTCTCAGAGTCTCTGCATCTCTGCATGTCAGATTCTCTGCGTCTCAGTATCTCTGCCTCTCAGTGTCACTGCGTCTCTGCGTCTCTGTGTCTCTGTGTCTCTGGGTCTCCGCCTCTCTGCATCTCAGGGTCTCTGCATCTCAGTGTCACTGCGTCTCTGCATCACTGCGTCTGTGTGTCTCAGAGTCTCTGCGTCTCAGTGTCTCTGCGTCTCTGCGTCTCAGAGTCTCTGCGTCCCAGAGTCTCTGCGTCTCTGTGTCTCAGAGTCTCTGTGTCTCAGTGTCTCTGCGTCTCAGGGTCTCTGCGTCTCTGCGTCTCCGTGTCTCTGCGTCTCTGCATCTCAGTGTCTCTGCGTCTCAGGGTCTCTGCGTCTCTGCGTCTTTGTGTCTCTGCGTCTCTGCATCTCAGTGTCTATGCGTCTCAGGGTCTCTGTGTCTCTGCGTCTCTGGGTTTCAGTGTCTCTGCATCTCAGAGTCCCTGCGTCTCAGGGTCTCTGTGTCTCTGCGCCTCTGGGTTTCAGTGTCTCTGCGTCTCAGAGTCCCTGCGACTCTGCGTCTCAGGGTCTCTGCGCCTCTGCGTCTCAGAGGCTCTGCGTCTCAGTGTCTCTGCGTCTCTGGGTCCCAGGGTCTCTGCGTTTCAGCGTCTCTCGGTCTCAGTGTCTCTGGGTCTCACGGTCCCTGCGTCTCAGGCTCTCTGCGTCTCTGTGTCCCTGCGTCCCTGTGTCTCAGGATCTCTGCTTCTCTGCGTCTCAGTGTCTCTGCATCTCAGTGTCTCTGCGTCTCTGGGTCACAGCGTCTCAGCGTATCAGTGTCTCTGCATTTCTGGGTCTCAGTGTCTCTGCGTCTCCCGGTCTCAGTGTCTCTGCGTCTCAGGGTCTCAGGGTCTCTGCGTGCCTACGTCTCTGTGTCTCTGATTCTCGGTGTCTCAGTGTCTCTGCGTCTCAGAGTCTCTGGACCTCAGTGTCTCCGCATCTCAATGTCTCAGGGTCTCTGCTTCTCTGTCTCTCAGTGTCTCTGCATCTCACTGTCTCTGCGTCTCTGCGTCTCTGGGTCTCTGGGTCACAGTGTCTCAGCGTATCAGTGTCTCTGCATCTCTGCGACTCAGTGTCTATGTGTCTCCCGGTCTCAGTGTCTTTGCGTCTCAGGGTGTCTGCGTCTCTGTGTCTCAGTGTCTCTGCATCTCTGCGTCTCTGGGACACAGTGTATCTGCGTCTCAGAGTCTCTGCGTCTCTGCGTCTCTTGGTTTCAGTTTCTCTGCGTCTCAGAGTCCCTGCGTCTCTGCGCCTCAGGGTCTCTGCGCCTCTGCGTCTCAGAGGCTCTGCGTCTCAGTCTCTCTGCGTCTCTGGGTCCCAGGGTCTCTGTGTTTCAGCGCCTCTCGGTCTCAGTGTCTCTGGGTCTCACGGTCCCTGCGTCTCAGGCTCTCTGCGTCTCTGCGTCCCTGCGTCCCTGTGTCTCAGGGTCTCTGCTTCTCTGCGACTCAGTGTCTCTGCATCTCAGTGTCTCTGCGTCTCTGGGTCACAGCGTCTCAGCGTATCAGTGTCTCTGCATTTCTGGGTCTCAGTGTCTCTGCGTCTCCCGGTCTCAGTGTCACTGCGTCTCAGTGTCTCAGGGTCTCTGCGTGCCTACGTCTCTGTGTCTCTGATTCTCTGTGTCTCAGTGTCTCTGCGTCTCAGAGTCTCTGGACCTCAGTGTCTCCGCATCTCAATGTCTCAGGGTCTCTGCTTCTCTGTCTCTCAGTGTCTCTGCAGCTCACTGTCTCTGTGTCTCTGCATCTCTGGGTCTCTGGGTCACAGTGTCTCAGCGTATCAGTGTCTTTGCATCTCTGCGACTCAGTGTCTATGTGTCTCCCGGTCTCAGTGTCTTTGCGTCTCAGGGTGTCTGCGTCTCTGTGTCTCAGTGTCACTGCATCTCTGCGTCTCTGGGACTCAGTGTATCTGCGTCTCAGAGTCTCTGCGTCTCTGCGTCTCTTGGTTTCAGTTTCTCTGCGTCTCAGAGTCCCTGCGTCTCTGCGCCTCAGGGTCTCTGCGCCTCTGCGTCTCAGAGGCTCTGCGTATCAGTCTCTCTGCGTCTCTGGGTCCCAGGGTCTCTGCGTTTCAGCGTCTCTCGGTCTCAGTGTCTCTGCATCTCAGCGTCTCTGGGTCTCACGGTCCCTGCGTCTCAGGCTCTCTGCGTCTCTGCTTCCCTGCGTCTCAGGGTCTCTGCTTCTCTGCGTCTCAGTGTCTCTGCATCTCAGTGTCTCTGCGTCTTTGGGTCACAGCATCTCAGTGTATCAGTTTCTCTGTATGTCTGGGTCTCAGTGTCTATGCGTCTCTGGGTCTCAGGGTCTCTGCGCCTCAGTGTCTCGGCGTCTCTGCGTCTCTGCATCTCTGGGTCTCAGCGTCTCTACGTCTCAGTGCCCCTGCGTCTCTGCGTCTCAGGGTCTCACTGTCTCTGCGTCTCAGAGTCTCTGTGTCTCTGCATCTCTGCGTCTCAGGGTCTCTGCGTCTCTGGGTCTCAGTGTCTCTGCGTATCAGAGTCCCTGCGTCTCTGCGTCTCAGGGTCTCTGCGTCTCTGTGCTTCTGGGTCCCAGGGTCACTGCGTTTCAGCGTCTCTCGGTCTCAGTGTCTCAGCGTCTCAGGTTCTCTGCGTCTCTGCTTCCCTGTGTCTCAGGGTCTCTGCTTCTCTGCGCCTCAGTGTTTCTGCATCTCTGGGACTCAGTGTCTCTGTGTCTCAAGGTCTCTGCATCTCTGCGTCTCAGAGTCTCTGCGTCTCTGCGTCTCAGAGTCGCTGCGTCTCAGGTTCTCTGCGTCTCAGTATCTCTGCGCCTCAGTGTCTCTGCGTCTTAGAGACTCTGCATCTCTGAGTCTCTGTGTCTCTGCATCTCAGAGTCTCAGCATCTCGGCGTCTCAGCGTCTCAGTGTCTCGGGGTCTCAGTGTCTCTGCGTCTCAGAGTCTCTGCGCCTCAGAGTCTCTGGGTCTCTGCGTCACTGCGTCTCAGGGTCTCTGCTTCCCTGCATCTCTGTGTCCCTGCATCTCAGTGTCTCTGCGTTCCTTGCGTCTCTGGGTCACAGCTTCTCAGCGTCTCAGCGTGTCAGAGTCTCTGCGTCTCAGTGTCTCTGCGTCTCAGTGTCTCTGTGTCTCTGCATGTCTGGGTCTCAGTATCTATGCGTCTCCCGGTCTCATTGTCTCTGCGTCTCAGCGTCTCTGCATCTCGGCGTCTCTGGGACTCAGTGTCTCTGCATCTCTGCGTCTCTGGGACTCAGTGTATCTGCGTCTCAGTGTCTCTGCGTCTCTGCGTCCCTGTGTCTTAGTCTCTCAGTGTCTCAAGGTCTCTGCGTCTCTGAGTCTCAGAGTCTCTGCGTGTCAGTATCTCTGTGTCTCTGCTTCTCAGTGTCTCTGCGTCTCTGCGTCTCTGGGTCTCAGTGTCTCTGCGTCGCTGCTTCTCAGAGTCTCAGCCTCTCAGTGTCACTGCGTCTCTGCGTCTCAGGGTCTCTGCGTTGCTGCTTCTCTGCGTCTCAGGTTCTCAGTGTCTCTGCGTCTCTGTGTCTCTGCATCTCAGAGTCTCTGCGTCTCTGAGTCTCTGCGTGTCTGTGTCTCTGTGTCTCAGATTCTCTGTGTCTCAGTGTCTATGCGTCTCAGATTCTCTGTGTCTCAGTGTCTCTGGGTCCTTGGGTCCCAGTGTCTCTGCGTCTCAGCGTCTCTGGGTCTCACGGTCCCTGCGTCTCAGGCTCTCTGCTTCTCTGCGTCTCGTGTCTCTGCATCTCAGTGTCTCTGCGTCACAGCGTCTCAGCGTATCAGCGTCTCTGCATCTCTGGGTCTCAGTGTCTATGCATCTCCCGGTCTCAGTGTCTCTGCGTCTCAGAGTCTCTGCATCTCTGCGTCTCAGCGTCTCTGCGTCTCAGTGTCTCAGGGTCTCTGCGTGTTTACGTCTCTGTGTCTCTGCATCTCTGTGTCTCAGTGTCTCTGCGTCTCAGAGTCTCTGGATTTCAGTGTCTCCTCATCTCAGTGTCTCAGGGTCTGTGCGTCTCTGCGTCGCTGCGTCTCTGGGTCTCAGGGTCTCAGCGTCTCAGAGTCTCTGCGTCTCAGAATCTCTGTGTCTCAGAGTCTCAGCGTCTCAGTGTCTCTGCGTCTCAGGGTCTCTGCATCTCTGCATCTCTGAGTCTCACACTCTCTGCGTCTCAGAGTCTCTGCGTCTCTGCATCTCTGCATCTCTGCGTCTCAGGGTCTCTGCGTCTCTGGGTCTCAGTGTTTCTGCGTCTCAGAATCCCTGCGTCTCTGCGTCTCAGGGTCTCTGCGTCTCTGCACCTCTGGGTCCCAGGGTCTCTGCGTCTCAGGTTCTCTGCGTCTCTGCGTCCCTGCATCTCAGTGTCTCGGTGTCTCCGTGTCTCTGCGTCTCTGCATCTCTGGGACTCAGTGTCTCTGCGTCTCAGGGTCTCTGCGTCTCTCCGTCTCAGAGTCTCTGCGTCTCTGAGAATCTGCGTCTCTGAGTCTCTGCGTCCCTGCGTCTCTGCGTCTCAGTGTCTCTGCGTCTCCCGGTCTCAGTGTCTCTGTGTCTCAGTGTCTCTGCGTCTCTGCGTCTCCCGGTCTCAGTGTCTCTGTGTCTCAGTGTCTCTGCGTCTCTGCGTCTCTGGGACTCAGTGTCTCTGTGTCTCAAGGTCTCTCCGTCTCTGAGTCTCTGCGTCTCTGAGAATCTGCGTCTCTGAGTCTCTGCGTCTCTGCGTCTCAGTGTCTCTGCGTCTCCCGGTCTCAGTGTCTCTGTGTCTCAGTGTCTCTGCGTCTCTGCATCTCTGGGACTCAGTGTCTCTGTGTCTCAAGGTCTCTCCGTCTCAGAGTCTCTGCGTCTCTGAGAATCTGCGTCTCTGAGTCTCTGCGTCTCTGCGTCTCTGCGTCTCAGTGTCTCTGTGTCTCCTGGTCTCAGTGTCTCTGTGTCTCAGTGTCTCTGCGTCTCTGCGTCTCTGGGACTCAGTGTCTCCGTGTCTCAAGGTCTCTGCGTCTGTGAGTCTCTGCGTCTCTGCGTCTCAGAGTCGCTGCGTCTCAGAGACTCTGCATCCCTGTGTCTCAGAGTCTGTGCGTCTCCGAGTCTTTGCGTCTCAGTGTCTATGCGCCTCAGTGTCTCGGCGTCTCTGCGTCTCTGCGTCTCTGCGTCTCAGGGTCTCTGCGTCTCAACATCTCAGCGTCTCTGCGTCTCAGTGTCTCTGCGTCTCTGGGTCTCTGCGTCTCTGGGTCTCAGTGTCTCTGGCTCTCAGGGTCTCTGCGTCTCTGCTTCTCAGGGTCTCAGCCTCTCAGTGTCTCTGCGTCTCAGTGTCACTGCGTCTCTGCGTCTCAGGGTCTCTGCATCGCTGCCTCTCTGCGTCTCAGGTTCTCAGTGTCTCTGCGCCTCTGTGTCTCTGCGACTCAGTGTCTCTGCGTCTCTGTGTCTCAGAGTCTCTGCGTCTCAGAGTCTCTGCATCTCAGAATCTCTGCATCTCAGTGCCTCTGTGTCTCAGTGTCTCTGCGTCTCTGCATCTTTGGGTCTCAGTGTCTCTTCGTCTCTGCATCTCAGAGTCTCTGCGTCTCAGAGTCTCTGGATCTCAGTGTCACCGCATCTCAGTGTCTCAGGGTCTCTGCGTCGCTGCGTCTCTGGGTCTCAGAGTCTCAGCGTCTCAGTGTCTCTGCGTCTCTGCGTCTCAGGGTTTCTGCATCTCTGCATCTCTGGGTCTCACTGTCTCTGTGCCTCAGAGTCTCTGCGTCTCTGCATCTCTGCGTGTCTGGGCCTTTGCATCTCTGGGTCTCAGTGTTCCTGCGTCTAAGAGTCCCTGCGTCTCTGCATCTCAGAGTCTCTGCGTCTCAGCGTCTCTGGGTCTCAGTGTCTCTGCGTCTCAGTGTCTCTGGGTCTCAGGGTCTCTGCGTCTCAGGTTCTCTGCGTCTCTGCGTCCCTGTGTCTCAGGGTCTCTGCTTCTCTGCGTCTCTGTGTCTCTGAGTCTCAGTGTCTCTGCGTCTCAGTGTCTCTGCGTCTCTGCATCTCTGATTCTCAGTGTCTATGCGTCTCCCGGTCTCAGTGTCTCTGCGTCTCAGTGTCTCTGCGTCTCTGCATCTCAGAGTCGCTGCGTCTCAGAGACTCTGCGACCCTGTGTCTCAGAGTCTCTGCGTCTCAGAGTCTCTGCATCTCAGTGTCTCTGCGTCTCAGTGTCTCGGCATCACTGCGTCTCTGCATCTCTGGGTCTCAGCGTCTCTGCGTCTCAGTGCACCTGCGTCTCTGCATCTCAGGGTCTCTGCGTCTCCTCGTCTCAACGTCTTTGCGTCTCTGTGTCTCAGTGTCTCTGCGTCTCTGGGTCTCAGTGTCTCTGGCTCTCAGTGTCTCTGCGTCTCAGTGTCACTGCGTATTTGCGTCTCAGCGTATCAGGGTCTCTGCGTCGCAGCCTCTCTGCGTCTCAGGTTCTCAGTGTCTCTATGTCTCTGCGTCTCAGCGTCCCTGCGTCTCTGTTTCTCTGCCTACCTGTGTCTCAGTGTCTCTGCGGCTCAGAATTTCTGCATCTCAGTGTCTCTACATCTCAGTGTCTCTACGTCTCTGGGTCACTGCGTCCCAGCGTATCAGTGTCTCTGCATCTCTTGGTCTCAGTGCCTATGCGTCTCCTGGTCTCAGTGTCTCTGCATCTCAGAGTCTCTGCATCTCTGCGTCTCAGCCTCTCTGCGTCTCAGGGTCTCTGCGTCTCAGGGTCGCTGCATCTCAGAGTCTCTGGATCCCAGTGTCTCCGCATCTCAGTGTCTCAGGGTCTCTGCGTCTCTGTGTCTCTTGGTCTCAGATTCTCAGCGTCTCAGAGTCTCTGCATCTCAGAGTCTCTGTTTCTCAGAGTCTCAGCGTCTCAGTGTCTCTGCGTCTCTGCGTCTCAGGGTCTCTGCATCTCAGCGTCTCTGGGTCGCACTGTATCTGTGTCTTTGAGTCTCTACATCTCTGCTTCTCTGCGTCTCAGGGTCTCTGCGTCTCAGGGTCTCTGCGCCTCTGGGTCTCAGTGTCTCTGCGTCTCAGAGTCCCTGCGTCTCTGCGTCTCTGCGTCTCAGGGTCTCTGCGTCTCTGCGCCTCTTGGTCCCAGGGTCTCTGCGTCTCAGCATCTCTGGGTCTCAGTGTCTCTGTGTCTCAGGTTCTCTGCGTCTCTGCGTCCCTGCGTCTCAGGGTCTCTGCTTCTCTGCGTCTCAGTGTCTCTGTGTCTCAGTGTCTCTGCGTCTCCCGGTCTCAATGTCTCTGCGTCTCAGTTTCTCTGTGTCTCTGCGTCTCTGGGACTCGGTGTCTCTGCGTCTCAGAGTCCCTGCGTCTCTGCGTCTCAGTGTCTCTGCGTCTCTGCGCCTCTTGGTCCCAGGGTCTCTGCGTCTCAGCATCTCTGGGTCTCAGTGTCTCTGCGTCTCAGGTTCTCTGCGTCTCTGCGTCCCTGCGTCTCAGGGTCTCTGCTTCTCTGCGTCTCAGTGTCTCTGTGTCTCAGTGTCTCTGCGTCTCTGGGACTCAGTGTCTCTGTGTCTCAAGGTCTCTGCGTCTCAGAGTCTCTGCGTCTCAGAGACTCTGCGTCTCTGACTCTCTGCGTCTCTGAGTCGCTGTGTCTCAGAGACTCTGCGTCTCTGTGTCTCAGAGTCTCTGCGTCTCAGAGTCTCTGCGCCTCAGAGTTTCTGTTTCTCAGAGTCTCAGCGTCTCAGTGTCTCTGCGTTTCTGCGTCTCAGGGTCTCTGCATCTCAGCGTCTCTGGGTCGCACTGTATCTGTGTCTTTGAGTCTCTGCGTCTCTGCTTCTCTGCGTCTCAGGGTCTCTGCGTCTCTGGGTCTCTCCGTCTCAGAGTCTCTGCGTCTCTGAGAATCTGCGTCCCTGAGTCTTTGTGTCTCTGTGTCTCAGTGTCTCTGCGTCTCTGGGACTCAGTGTCTCTGTGTCTCAAGGTCTCTGCGTCTCAGAGTCTCTGCGTCTCAGAGTCTCTGCGTCTCAGAGACTCTGCGTCTCTGACTCTCTGCATCTCTGAGTCGCTGCGTCTCAGAGACTCTGCGTCTCTGTGTCTCAGAGTCTCTGCGTCTCACAGTCTCTGCGCCTCAGTGTCTCGGCATCTCTGCGTCTCTGCATCTCTGGGTCTCAGCGTCTCTCCGTCTCAGTGCCCCTGTGTCTCTGCGTCTCAGGGTCTCTGCGTCTCCCGGTCTCAGTGTCTCTGTGTCTCAGTGTCTCTGCGTCTCTGGGACTCAGTGTCTCTGTGTCTCAAGGTCTCTGCGTCTCTGCGTCTCAGACTCTCTGCGTCTCTGAGTCGCTGCGTCTCATAGACTCTGCGTCTCTGTGTCTCAGAGTCTCTGCGTCTCTGCGTCTCAACGTCTCTGCGTCTCTGCGTCTCAGTGTCTCTGCTTCTCTGGGTCTCTGCTTCTCAGAGTCTCTGGGTCTCAGTGTCTCTGGCTTTCAGGGTCTCTGCGTCTCTGCTTCTCAGAGTCTCAGATTCTCAGTGTCTCTGCGTCTCAGTGTCACTGTGTCTCTACGTCTCTGCGTCTCAGGGTCTCTGCGTCGCTGCCTCTCTGCATCTCAGGTTCTCAGTGTCTCTGCATCTCTGTGTCTCTGCGTCTCAGCGTCTCTGTTTCTCTGCCTCCCTGTGTCTCAGAGTCTCTGCATCTCAGAGTCTCTGCGTCTCAGAGTCTCTGCGTCTCAGAATCTCTGCATCTCAGTGTATCTGCATCTCAGTGTCTCTACGTCTCTGGGTCACAGCGTCTCAGCGTATCAGTGTCTCTGCATCACTGGGTCTCAGTGTTTATGTGTCTCCCGGTCTCAGTGTCTCTGCGTCTCAGCGTCTCTGCGTCTCCGCGTCTCAATGTCCCTGCGTCTCAGTTTCTCTGTGTCTCTGCGTCTCTGGGACTCGGTGTCTCTGTGCCTCAGGGTCTCTGCGTGTCTACGTTCCTGCGTCCTTGCGCCTCTGTGTCTCAGTGTCTCAACGTCTCTGCGTCTCAGAGTCTCTGCATCTCAGAGTCTCTGGATCCCAGTGTCTCCGCATCTCAGTGTCTCAGGGTCTCTGCGTCTCTGGGTCTCAGTGTCTCTGCGTCTCAGAGTCCCTGCGTCTCTTCGTCTCAGGGTCTCTTCGTCTCAGGGTCTCTGCGTCTCTGCGCCTCTTGGTCCCAGGGTCTCTGCGTCCCAGCGTCTCTGGGTCTCAGTGTCTCTGCGTCTCAGGTTCTCTGCGTCTCTGCGTCCCTGCGTCTCAGGATCTCTGCATCTCTGGGTCTCAGCGTCTCTCCGTCTCAGTGCCCCTGTGTCTCTGCGTCTCAGGGTCTCTGCGTCTCCCGGTCTCAATGTCCCTGCGTCTCAGTTTCTCTGTGTCTCTGTGTCTCTGGGACTCGGTGTCTCTGTGTCTCAGGGTCTCTGCGTCTCTCCGTCTCTGAGTCTCTGCGTCTCTGAGAATCTGCGTCCCTGAGTCTTTGTGTCTCTGTGTCTCAATGTCTCTGCGTCTCTGGGACTCAGTGTCTCTGTGTCTCAAGGTCTCTGCGTCTCTGAGTCGCTGCGTCTCAGAGACTCTGCGTCTCTGTGTCTCAGAGTCTCTGCGTCTCAGAGTCTCTGCGTCTCAGTGTCTCTGCGTCTCAGTGTCTCTGCGTCTCAGTGTCTCTGTGTCTCTGCATGTCTGGGTCTCAGTATCTATGCGTCTACCGGTCTCATTGTCTCTGCGTCTCAGCGTCTCTGCATCTCTGCGTCTCTGGGACTCGGTGTATCTGCGTCTCAGTGTCTCTGCGTCCCTGTGTCTCAGTCTCTCAGTGTCTCAAGTTCTCTGCGTCTCTGAGTCTCAGAGTCTCTGCGTGTCAGTAGCTCTGTGTCTCTGCTTCTCACTGCCTCTGCGTCTCTGGGTCTCTGCGTCGCTGTTTCTCAGAGTCTCAGCCTCTCAGTGTCACTGCGTCTCTGCGTCTCAGGGTCTCTGCGTTGCTGCTTCTCTGCGTCTCAGGTTCTCAGTGGCTCTGCGTCTCTGTGTCTCTGCATCTCAGAGTCTCTGCTTCTCAGAGTCTCAGCCTCTCAGTGTCTCTGAATCTCTGGGCCTCAGTGTCTATGCGTCTCAGATTCTCTGTGTCTCAGTGTCTCTGGGTCTCTGGGAGATGCATAGACACTGAGACCCAGAGATGCAGACACACTGGTACGCTGAGACACTGAGACCCAGAGACGCAGAGACCCTGAGACGCAGAGACCCTGAGACGCAGAGAAGCAGAGACGCAGAGACTCAAAGACACAGATACAGTGCGATCCAGAGACACTGAGATGCAGAGACCCTGAGACGCAGAGACGCAGAGACACTGAGACGCTGAGACTCTGAGAAACAGAGACTCTGAGATGCAGAGACTCTGAGACGCTGAGACCCTGAGACCAAGAGACACAGAGACGCAGAGACCCTGAGACACTGAGATGCGGAGCCACTGGGATCCAGAGACTCTGAATTGCAGAGACCCTGAGACGCAGAGACGCAGAGACCCTGAGACACTGAGACACAGAGACGCTGAGACGCAGAGATGCAGAGACTCTGAGATGCAGAGACACTGAGACCGGGAGACGCATAGACACTGAGACCAAGAGATGCAGAGACACTGACACGCTGGGACGCAGTGACCCAGAGACGTAGAGACACTGAGATGTAGAGACACTGAGATGCAGAAATTCTGAGACGCAGAGACTCTGAGGCGCAGAGCCGCAGAGTCTCTGAGACACAGGGAGGCAGAGAAACAGAGACGCAGAGACGCTGAGACGCAGAGACACAGAGACACTGAGACACTGAGAACCTGAGACGCAGAGAGGCTGCGACGCAGAGACCCTGATACGCTGAGACGCAAATACGCAGTGACACTGAGACCCAGAGACGCAGAGACGCAGAGACACTGAGACACAGAGACGCAAAGACGTTGAGACGGGGAGACGCAGAGACCCTGAGATGCAGAGACGCAGGTGCACTGAGACGCAGAGACGCTGAGGCCCAGAGATGCAGAGACGCAGAGATGCCGAGACACTGAGACGCAGAGACACTGAGACGCAGAGACTCTGAGACACAGAGACTCTGAGACACAGGGTCGCAGAGTCTCTGAGACGCAGAGTCTCTGAGACGCAGAGACTCTGAGACGCAGAGACGCAGAGACCTTGAGACACAGAGACACTGAGTCCCAGAGACGCAGAGGCGCAGAGACACTGAGACGCAGAGACACTGAGACCGGGAGATGCATAGACACTGAGAATCAGAGATGCAGAGACGCAGAGACACTGAGACGCAGAGACACTGAGACTCAGAGACTCTGATGCGCTGAGACGCTGAGAAGCTGTGTCCCAGAGACGCAGAGACACTGAGATGCAGAGACACAGAGACGCAGAGAAGCAGAGACCCTGAGACACAGGGACGCAGAGACGCAGATAACCTGAGACGCAGAGACCCTGAGACCCAGAGACACTGAGACGCAGAGACACTGAGACCCAGAGACGCAGAGACGCAGAGACTCTGAGATGCAGAGACGCAGGGAATCTTAGACGCAGGAACACTGAGACCCAGAGATGCAGAGACCCAGAAACGCAGAGATGCAGAGATGCAGCGACGCAGAGACTCTGAGGCACAGAGACAGTGAGACCCAGAGATGCAGAAACCCTGAGACGCAGAGACGCAGAGACACTGAGACGCTGAGACACTGAGTCCCAGAGACGCAGAGACACGGAGACACCGAGACACTGAGATGCAGAGAAGCAGAGACCCTGAGACGCAGGGACGCAGAGACGCAGAGAACCTGAGACGCAGAGACCCGGGGACCCAGAGGTGCAGAGACGCAGAGACCCTGAGACGCAGAGACGCAGGGATTCTGAGACGCAGAGACACTGAGACACTGAGACGCAGAGACCCTGAGACGCAGAGATGCAGAGACGCAGAGACTCTGAGACGCAGAGACACTGAGACACAGAGATGCAGAGACACAGAGACGTAAACACGCAGAGACCCTGAGACACTGAGACGCAGAGACGCTGAGACGCAGAGATGCAGAGACTCTGAGACGCAGAGACACTGAGACCGGGAGATGCATAGACACTGAGACCCAGAGATGCAGAGACACTGGTACGCTGAGACGCTGTGACGCAGAGACACAGAGACACTGAGATGCAGAGACACGAGACGCAGAGAAGCAGAGAGCCTGAGACGCAGGGACCGTGAGACCCAGAGAAGCTGAGACGCAGAGACACTGGGACCCAGAGACCCAGAGACACTGAGACACAGAGAATCTGAGACGCATAGACACTGAGGCCCAGAGATTCAGAGACACTGAGAGGCTGAGACTCTGAGAAGCAGAGACTCTGAGATGCAGAGACACAGAGACGCAGAGCCACTGAGAACCTGAGACGCAGAGAAGCAGCAACGCAGAGACCCTGAGACGCAGAGACGCAGTGACACTGAGAGGCTGAGACTCTGAGAAACAGCGACGCAGAGACCCAGAGACGCAGAGGCAGTGAGAAGCAGAGACACAGAGCTACTGACACGCAGAGACTCTGAGACTCAGAGACGCAGAGAACTTGAGACACTGAGAGACTGAGACACAGGGACGCAGAGACACTGAGACGCAGATACACCGAGTCCCAGAGACGCAGAGATGCAGAGACGCTGAGACGCAGAGACAATGAGACCGGTAGACGCATAGGTACTGAGACCCAGACATGCAGAGACACAGAGACACTGAGACGCAGAGACACTGAGACGCAGAGACACTGAGACGCAGAGACTCTGAGACGCAGAGACTCTGAGACACAGAGACGCAGAGTCTCTGAGACGCAGCGACTCAGAGACGCAGAGACCTTGAGACACAGAGACACTGAGTCCCAGAGACGCAGAGACATTGAGACACAGAGACACAAAGACTCAGGGACGCAGATTCTCAGAGACGCAGAGACTCAGAGACGGAGAGACGCAGAGACCCTGAGACACAGAGACACCGAGTCCCAGAGACACAGAGACACAGAGAAACTGAGACGCAGGGACATTGAGACCGGGAGACGCAGAGACCCTGAGACGCAGAGACACAGGGGCACTGAGACGGAGAGACGCTGAGACCCAGAGATGCAGAGATCCTGAGACGCAGGGACGCAGAGACGCAGAGAACCTGAGACGCAGAGACACTGAGACCCAGAGACGCTGGGACGCAGAGACCCTGGGACCAAGAGGCGCAGAGACGCAGAGACCCTGAGACGAAGAGACCCTGAGACGAAGAGACGCAGGGACTCTGAGACGCAGAGACACTGAGACCCAGAGACGCAGAGACCCTGAGACACTGAGATGCGGAGACACTGGGATCCAGAGACTCTGAGATGCAGAGACTCTGAGACGCAGAGACGTTGAGACACTGAGACACAGAGGTGCAAGGACGCAGGAACGTAGACACGCAGAGACCCTGAGGCACAGAGACACCGAGTCCCAGAGACGCAGAGACACAGAGAAACTGAGACGCAGGGACATTGAGACGCGGAGACGCAGAGACGCTGAGACGCAGAGACACTGAGACCGGGAGACACATAGACACTGAGACCCAGTGATGCAGAGACACTGATACGCTGAGACGCTGTGACCCAGAGACGTAGAGACACTGAGATGCAGATACACTGAGATGCAGAGATTCTGAGACGCAGAGACTCTGAGACGCAGAGACTCTGAGATGCAGAGACTCTGAGACACAGGGAGGCAGAGAAACAGAGACGCTGAGACGCAGAGACACAGAGATGCAGAGACACTGAGAACCTGAGATGCAGAGAGGCAGCGACGCAGAGACCCTGAGACGCAGAGACGTAGAGACACAGTGACACTGAGACGCAGAGACACTGAGAATCTGAGACTCTGAGAAGCAGAGACGCAGAGACCCTGAAAGCCAGAGACACTGAGACCCAGAGACTCTGAGAAGCAGAGACCCAGAGAAGCAGAGACACTGAGACGCAGAGACGCAGAGACGTTGAGACGCAGAGACGCAGAGACTCTGAGACACAGAGACGCAGAGTCTATGAGACGCAGCGACTCAGAGACGCAGAGAGTCTGAGACGCAGAGACGCAGAGACCTTGAGACACAGAGACACTGAGTCCCAGAGACGCAGAGACACTGAGACACAGAGACACTGAGACCGGGAGACGCAGAGACCCTGAGACGCAGAGACACAGGGGCACTGAGACGGAGAGACGCTGAGACCCAGAGATGCAGAGACGCAGAGATGCCGAGACACTGAGGCGCAGAGACTGTGAGACGCAGAGACTCTGAGACACAGAGACGCAGAGTCTCTGAGACGCAGCGACTCAGAGATGCAGAGAGTCAGAGACGCAGAGTCTCTGAGACGCAGAGACTCTGAGACGCAGAGACTCTGAGACGCAGAGACCTTGAGACACAGAGACACTGAGTCCCAGAGACGCAGAGACACTGAGACACAGAGACACAAAGACTCAGGGACGCAGATTCTCAGAGACGCAGAGACTCTGAGACGGAGAGACCCAGAGACGCAGAGACCCTGAGACGCAGAGAAGCAGAGACGCAGAGACTCAAAGACACAGATACAGTGCGACCCAGAGACGCTGAGATGCAGAGACCCTGAGACGCCGAGACGCAGAGACACTGAGACGCAGAAACGCAGAGACACTGAGACGCTGAGACTCTGAGAAACAGAAACTCTGAGGCGCAGAGACTCTGAGACGCAGAGACTCTGAGACACAGAGACGCAGAGTCTCTGAGACACAGCGACTCAGAGACGCAGAGAGTCAGAGACGCAGAGTCTCTGAGACGCAGAGACTCTGAGACGCAGAGACCTTGAGACACAGAGACACTGAGTCCCAGAGACGCAGAGACACTGAGACACAGAGACACTGAGACGCAGAGAAGCAGAGACCCTGAGACGCAGGGACGCAGAGACGCAGAGAACCTGAGACGCAGAGACACTGAGACCCAGAGATGCTGAGACGCAGAGACCCTGGGACCAAGAGGCGCAGAGACGCAGAGACCCTGAGACGCAGAGACGCAGGGACTCTGAGACGCAGAGACACCGAGTCCCAGAGACGCAGAGACACAGAGAAACTGAGACGCAGAGACATTGAGACCGGGAGACGCAGAGACACTGAGACACAGAGACACTGAGACGCAGAGAAGCAGAGACCCTGAGACGCAGGGACGCAGAGACGCAGAGAACCTGAGACACAGAGACACTGAGACCCAGAGATGCTGAGACGCAGAGACCCTGGGACCAAGAGGCGCAGAGACGCAGAGACCCTGAGACGCAGAGACGCAGAGACGCAGGGACTCTGAGACGCAGAGACACTGAGACCCAGAGGCGCAGAGACCCTGAGACGCAGAGACCCTGAGACGCAGAGAAGCAGAGATGTAGAGACTCAAAGACACAGATACAGTGCGACCCAGAGACGCTGAGATGCAGAGACCCTGAGACGCAGAGACGCAGAGACACTGAGACGCTGAGACTCTGAGAAACAGAGACTCTGAGATGCAGAGACTCTGAGACGCTGAGAATCTGAGACCAAGAGACACAGAGACGCAGAGACCCTGAGACACTGAGATGCGGAGACACTGGGATCCAGAGACTCTGAGATGCAGCGACCCTGAGACGCAGAGACCCTGAGACGCAGAGAGGCTGAGACGCAGAGATGCAGAGACTCTGAGATGCAGAGACACTGAGACCAGGAGACGCATAGGCACTGAGACCAAGAGATGCAGAGACACTGATACGCTGGGACGCAGTGACCCAGAGACGTAGAGACACTGAGATGTAGAGACACTGAGATGCAGAAATTCTGAGCCGCAGAGACTCTGAGACGCAGAGCCGCAGAGACACTGAGACACAGGTAGGCAGAGAAACAGAGACGCAGGGACGCTGAGACGCAGAGACATAGAGACACTGAGAACCTGAGACGCAGAGAGGCTGCGACGCAGAGACCCTGATACGCTGAGACGCAAATACGCAGTGACACTGAGACGCAGAGACACTGAGAGCCAGAGACACTGAGACCCAGAGACGCAGAGACACTGAGACACAGAGACGCAAAGACGTTGAGACGAGGAGACGCAGAGACCCTGAGATGCAGAGACGCAGGTGCACTGAGACGCAGAGACGCTGAGACCCAGAGATGCAGAGACGCAGAGACTCTGAGATGCAGAGACGCAGGGACTCTTAGACGCAGGAACACTGAGACCCAGAGACGCTGAGACGCAGAGACTCTGAGATGCAGAGACGCAGGGACTCTTAGACGCAGGAACACTGAGACCCAGAGATGCAAAGGCCCAGACACGCAGAGATGCAGAGACGCAGAGACTCTGAGGCACAGAGACAGTGAGACCCAGAGATGCAGAGATGCAGAAACCCTGAGACGCAGAGACGCAGAGACACTGAGACGCTGAGACTCTGAGACCCAGAGACGCAGCGACGCAGAGACGCAGAGACACTGAGACGCAGAGACGCTGAGATGTTGAGACGCAGAGACCCTGAGACGCAGAGACGCAGAGACGCAGAGACGCCGAGACACTGAGGCGCATAGACACTGAGACGCAAAGACTCGGAGACGCACAGACTCTGAGACACAGGGATGCAGAGTCTCTGAGACGCAGCGACTCTGAGACGCAGAGACGCAGAGACTCACAGACGCAGAGACCTTGAGACACGGAGACACTGAGTCCCAGAGACGCAGAGACGCAGAGACACTGAGACACAGAGACACTGAGACCAGGAGACACAGAGACACTGAGACGCAGAGACGCAGAGACGCAGAGACTCAGAGACGCAGATTCTCAGAGACGCAGAGACTCTGAGACGGAGAGACCTTGAGACACAGAGACACTGAGTCCCAGAGATGCAGAGACGCAGAGACACTGAGACACAGAGACACTGAGACCGGGAGACGCAGAGACACTGAGACGCAGAGACGCAGAGACTCAGAGACGCAGATTCTCAGAGACGCAGAGACTCAGAGACGGAGAGACCTTGAGACACAGAGACACTGAGTCCCAGAGACGCAGAGACGCAGAGACACTGAGACACAGAGACACTGAGACCGGGAGACGCAGAGACGCAGAGACACTGAGACACAGAGACACTGAGACCGGGAGACGCAGAGACACTGAGACGCAGAGACGCAGGGACGCAGAGACTCAGAGACGCAGATTCTCAGAGACGCAGAGACTCTGAGACGGAGAGACGCAGAGACCCTGAGACGCAGAGACACTGAGTCCCAGAGATGCAGAGACGCAGAGACACGGAGACACCGAGACACTGAGATGCAGGGACGCAGAGACGCAGAGAACCTGAGACGCAGAGACCCTGGGACCCAGAGGTGCAGAGACGCAGAGACCCTGAGACGCAGAGACGCAGGGATTCTGAGACGCAGAAACACTGAGACCCAGAGACGCAGAGACCCTGAGATGCAGAGATGCAGAGATGCAGAGACGCAGAGACTCTGAGACGCAGAGAGTGTGAGACTCAGAGATGCAGAGATGCAGAGACCCTGAGACGCAGAGACACTGAGACGCTGAGACTCTGAGACACAGAGATTCTGAGACGCAGAGACTCTGAGACGCTGAGACCCTGAGACCCAGAGACGCAGCGACGCAGAGACGCACAGACCCTGAGACACTGAGATGAGGAGACACTGAAATCCAGAGACTCTGAGACGCAGAGACACTGAGACACAGAGATGCAGAGACACAGAGACGTAAACACGCAGAGACCCTGAGACACTGAGACGCAGAGACGCTGAGACGCAGAGATGCAGAGACTCTGAGACGCAGAGACACTGAGACCGGGAGATGCATAGACACTGAGACCCAGAGATGCAGAGACACTGATACGCTGAGACGCTGTGACGCAGAGACACTGAGATGCAGAGACACGAGACGCAGAGAAGCAGAGAGCCTGAGACGCAGGGACCGTGAGACCCAGAGACGCTGAGACGCAGAGACACTGGGACCCAAGGACCCAGAGACACTGAGACACAGAGAATCTGAGACGCATAGACACTGAGACACAGAGAATCTGAGACACAGAGACACAGACACGCAGAGACTCAGAGACGCAGAGACTCTGAGATGCAGAGACACAGAGACGCAGAGACACTGAGAACCTGAGACGCAGAGAAGCAGCAACGCAGAGACCCTGAGACGCAGAGACGCAGTGACACTGAGAGGCTGAGACTCTGAGAAGCAGCGACGCAGAGACACTGAGACCCAGAGACGCAGAGACGCAGAGACACTGAGAAGCAGAGACACAGAGATACTGACACGCAGAGACTCTGAGACTCAGAGACGCAGAGACCTTGAGACACTGAGAGACTAAGACACAGGGACGCAGAGACGCAGAGACACTGAGACGCAGATACACTGAGTCCCAGAGACGCAGAGATGCAGAGACACTGAGTCCCAGAGACGCCGAGATGCAGAGACGCTGAGACGCAGAGACAATGAGACCGGGAGACGCATAGATACTGAGACCCAGACATGCAGAGACACAGAGACACTGAGACGCAGAGACACTGAGACGCAGAGACTCTGACACGCTGAGACGCTGAGAAGCTGTGACCCAGAGACGCAAGGAACGCAGAGACACTGAGATGCAGGGACACAGAGATGCAGGGAAGCAGAGACCCTGAGACGCAGTGACGCAGAGACCCAGAGACTCTGAGGCGCAGAGACTCTGAGACGCAGAGACACTGAGACCCCGAGACACTGAGACGCTGAGACGCCGAGATGCTGAGACTCTGAGATGCAGAGACACAGAGACTCAGAGATGCAGAGTCTCTAAGACGCAGAGACACTGAGGCGCAGAGACACTGAGACGCAGAGAACCTGAGACGCAGCGACTCTGAGACGCAGAGACGCAGAGACTCTGAGACGCAGAGATGCAGAGACCTTGAGACACAGAGACACTGAGTCCCAGAGATGCAGAAACACTGAGGCGCAGAGAAGCAGAGACCCTGAGACACAGGGAAGCAGAGACGCAGAGAACCTGAGACGCTGAGACACTGAGACCGAGAGACGCTGAAACGCAGTGACCCTGGGACCCAGAAGCACAGAGACGCAGAGACCCTGAGACGCAGAGACGCAGGGACTCTGATACGCAGAGACACTGAGACCCAGAGACGCAGAGACCCTGAGACGCAGAGATGCAGAGACACAGAGACTCTGAGACGCAGAGACAGTGAGACCCTGAGACGCAGAGACGCAGGGGCACTGAGACGTAGAGACGCTGAGACCCAGAGATGCAGAGACGCAGAGACGCCGAGACACTGAGGCGCAGAGACCCTGAGACCCAGAGACGCATAGACACTGAGACCCAGACATACAGAGAAACTGATACACTGAGATGCTGTGACCCAAAGACGCAGAGACACTGAGATGCAGAGACACTGAGACGCAGAGAAGCAGAGACCCTGAGACGCAGGGAAGCAGAGACGCAGAGAGCCTGAGACGCAGGGACCGTGAGACCCAGAGACGCTGAGATGCAGAGACACTGAGACCGAGAGACGCTGAAACGCAGAGACCCTGGGACCCAGAGACGCAGAGAGACTGATACGCAGAGCCTCTGAGACGCAGAGGCGCAGAGACCCTGAGGCGCAGAGACGCAGGGACTCTGAGACGCAGAGAAACTGAAACCAAGAGACGCAGAGACGCAGAGACTCTGAGACGCAGATACACTGAGTCCCAGAGACGCAGAGATGCAGTGACACTGAGACACAGAGACGCAGACACCCTGAGACGCAAAGACACTGAGACCGGGAGACACATAGACACTGAGTCGCAGAGATGCAAAGACACTGATACGCTGAGACACTGTGACCCAGAGACCCAGAGATGCAGAGACACAGAGACAGTGAGCTGCAGAGACACTGAGAGACAGAGAAGCAGAGACCCTGAGACATTGAGATGCGGAGACACTGAGGTCCAGAGACTCTGAGACGCAGAGACACTGAGACACAGAGAATCAGAGACACAGAGACGTAGGCACGCAGAGACCCTGAGACACTGAGACGCAGTGACACTGAGACCGGGAGACGCAGAGACACTGAGACCCAGAAATGCAGAGACACTGATACGCTGAGACGCTGTGACCCAGAGACGCAGAGACACTGAGATGCAGAGACACTGAGTCGCAGAGAAGCAGAGACCCTGAGACACAGGGACGCAGGGACGCAGAGACGCAGAGAGCCTGAGACGCAGGGACCGTGAGACCCAGAGACACTGAGACCGAGAGGCGCTGAAACACAGAGACCCTGGGACCCAGAGACGCAGAGAGACTGAGACGCAGAGCCTCTGAGACGCAGAGGCGCAGAGACCCTGAGGCGCAGAGACGCAGGGACTCTGAGACGCAGAGAAACTGAAACCAAGAGACGCAGAGACGCAGAGACTCTGAGACGCAGATACACTGTGTCCCAGAGACGCAGAGATGCAGAGACACTGAGACACAGAGACGCAGACACCCTGAGACGCAAAGACACTGAGACCGGGAGACACATAGACACTGAGTCGCAGAGATGCAGAGACACTGATACGCTGAGACACTGTGACCCAGAGACCCAGAGACGCAGAGACGCAGAGACAGTGAGATGCAGAGACACTGAGAGACAGAGAAGCAGAGACCCTGAGACATTGAGATGCGGAGACACTGAGGTCCAGAGACTCTGAGACGCAGAGACACTGAGACACCGAGAATCAGAGACACAGAGACGTAGGCACGCAGAGACCCTGAGACCCTGAGACGCAGAGACACTGAGACCGGGAGACGCAGAGACACTGAGACCCAGAAATGCAGAGACACTGATACGCTGAGACGCTGTGACCCAGAGACGCAGAGACACTGAGATGCAGAGACACTGAGACGCAGAGAAGCAGAGATCCTGAGACACAGGGACGCAGGGACACAGAGACGCAGAGAGCCTGAGACGCAGGGACCGTGAGACCCAGAGACACTGAGACCGAGAGACGCTGAAACGCAGAGACCCTGGGACCCAGAGACGCAGAGACACTGAGACGCAGAGCCTCTGAGACGCAGAGGCGCAGAGACCCTGAGACGCAGAGTCGCAGGGACTCTGAGACGCAGAGACACTGAAACCCAGAGGCGCAGAGACACAGAGACCCTGAGACGCAGGGACTCTGAGATGCAGAGACACTGAAACCCAGAGACGCAGAGACACAGAGACCCTGAGACGCATAGACACTGAGATGCAGAGACGCAGAGACACAAAGACGCAGAGACGCAGAGACCCTGAGACGCAGAGACACTGAGATGCAGAGACGCAGAGACACGGAGACGCAGAGACGCAGAGACCCTGAGACGCAGAGACACTGAGACACAGAGACTCTGAGACACAGAGACGCAGAGACTCTGGGACGCAGAGACTCTGAGACGCAGAGACGCAGAGACACTGAGACGCAGAGACTCTGAGACACACAGACGCAGTGATGCAGAGACGCAGTGACACTGAGATGCAGAGACCCTGAGATGCAGAGAGGCGGAGACCCAGAGACACAGAGACACAGAGACGCAGAGACGCAGTGACACTGAGAGGCAGAGATACTGAGACGCAGAGAATCTGACATGCAGAGATGCAGAGACTCTGAGACGGAGAGATACAGAGACCCTGAGACGCAGAGACATTGAGTCCCAGAGATGCAGAGACGCAGAGTAACTGAGACACAGAGACAATGAGACCCAGAGACTGCGAGGCGCAGAGACTCTGAGACGCAGAGACGCAGAGACGCAGAGACATGAGATGCAGAGTCACTGAGACCAAGAGACACATAGACACTGAGACGCAGAGATACTGAGACGCAGAGAATCTGAGACGCGGAGACACAGAGACATGAGACGCAGAGACACTGAGATGCAGAGACACTGAGACGCAGAGTCCCAGATACGCAGAGACACTGAGACGGAGAGACGCAGACACCCTGAGACACAGAGACACTGAGTCCCAGAGACACAGAGACGCAGAGACACTGAGACGCAGAGTCCCAGAGACGCAGAGACACTGAGACGCAGATACACTGAGACCGGGAGACGCATAGACACTGAGATCCAGAGATGCAGAGACGCAGAGACACTGAGACGCTGAGACCCAGAGACTCTGATACGCTGAGACGCTGTGACGCTGTGACCCAGAGACGCAGAGAACAGAGACACTGAGATGCAGAGACACTGAGACCAGGAGACGCATAGACACAGAGACCCAGAGATGCAGAGACGCAGAGACACTGAGACGCAGAGACACAGTGACCCAGAGACTGTGAGGCGCAGAGAACAAGAGACGCAGAGACGCAGAGACGCAGAGACCCTGAGACACAGAGACACTGAGACGCAGAGACACGGAGACGCAGAGACTCTGAATCCCAGTGACGCAGAGACACAGAGAAACTGAGACGCAGAGTCTCTGATGCGATGAGACGCTGACAAGCTGTGACCCAGAGACGCAGAGATGCTGAGACGCAGAGAAGCAGAGACCCTGAGACACAGGGACACAGAGACGCAGAGAAACTGAGACGCAGAGAACCTGAGACCCAGAGACACTGAGACGCAGAGACTCTGAGACACAGGGAGGCAGAGACGCAGAGACACAGAGACACTGAGAACCTGAGACGCAGCGAGGCAGTGATGCAGAGACGCAGAGAGCCAGAGACACAGAGACCCAGAGACGCACAGACCAGGAGACGCAGAGACGTTGAGACTCAGAGACCCTGAGACGCAGAGACGCAGAGACTCTGAGACGCAGAGACCCTGAGACGCAGAGACGCAGAGACTCTGAGACGCAGAGACTCTGAGACGCAGAGACGCAGAGACCCTGAGACCCAGAGACGCAGAGACTCTGAGTCACAGAGACGCAGTGACGCAGAGACGCAGTGACACTGAGATGCAGAGACCCTGAGACGCGGAGACCCAGAGACACAGAGACACAGAGACGCAGAAACACAGAGACACAGAGACGCAGTGACACTGAGACGCAGAGACCCAGAGACGCAGCGACGCAGAGACACTGAGAAACTGAGACGCGGTGACATTGAGACCCTGAGACACTGAGACGCAGAGACACTGAGACCTGGAGACGCACAGACACTGAGACGCACAGACACTGAGACGCAGATACTGTGGTACGCTGAGACGCTGAGAAGCTGTGACCCAGAGACGCAGAGACACAGAGACACTGAGACGCAGAGAAGCAGAGACCCTGAGACGCAGGGATGCAGAGACGCAGAGACGCAGAGAACCTGAGACGCAGAGACCGTGAGACCCAGAGACGCTGAGACGCAGAGACAATGAGACCGAGTGACGCTGAAACGCAGTGACCCGGTGACCCAGAGGCGCAGAGGCGCAGAGACACTGAGACACAGAGACGCAGGGACTCTGAGACGCAGAGACACTGTGACCCAGAGACGCAGAGGCCCTGAGACGCAGAGATGCAGAGACGCAGAGACTCAGAGACGCAGAGACAGTGAGACCCTGAGACGCAGAGACGCAGAGATGCAGGGGCACTGAGACGTAGAGACGCTGAGGCCCAGAGATGCAGAGTCTCAGAGACGCAGAGACTCTGAGACGCAGAGACACTGAGTCCCAGAGACGCAGAGATGCAGAGACACAGAGACGCAGAGACAATGAGACCGGGAGACGCATAGATACTGAGACCCAGACATGCAGAGACGCAGAGACACTGAGACGCAGAGACCCTGATACGCTGAGACGCTGCGAAGCTGTGACCCAGAGACGCAGGGAATGCAGAGACACTGAGATGCAGGGGCACAGAGACGCAGGGAAGCAGAGACCCTGAGACGCAGGAACGCAGAGACCCAGAGACTCTGAGACACAGACATGCAGAGACGCAGAGACGTAGAGATTCGGAGTCCCTGAGACACTCAGATGCTGAGACGCAGAGACGCAGAGATGCTGCGACTCTGAGACGCAGAGACGCAGAGCCTCTGAGACGCAGCGACTCTGAGACGCAGAGATGCAGAGACCTTGAGACACAGAGACACTGAGTCCCAGAGATGCAGAAACACTGAGGCGCAGAGAAGCAGAGACCCTGAGACACAGGGAAGCAGAGACGCAGAGAACCTGAGACGCTGAGACACTGAGACCGAGAGACGCTGAAACGCAGTGACCCTGGGACCCAGAGGCACAGAGAAGCAGAGGCCCTGAGACGCAGAGACGCAGGGACTCTGATACGCAGAGACACTGAGACCCAGAGACGCAGAGATGCAGAGACACAGAGACTCTGAGACGCAGAGACGCAGAGACACTGAGACCCAGAGACTCTGAGACGTAGATACTCTGAGACGCAGAGATGAAGAGACACTGAGAGCCAAAGACTCTGAGACGCAGAGACTCTGAGACACAGGGACGCAGAGACACTGCGACGCAGAGAGGCAGAGACGCAGAGAACCTGAGACGCTGAGACGCAGAGACCCTGGGACCCTGAGGCGAAGAGATGCAGAGACACTGAGATGCAGAGACTCAGAGACACAGAGACTCTGAGATGCAGAGACGAAGAGACACTGAGACCCAGAGACCCAGAGAATCTGAGACGCAGAGACTCTGAGACACAGGGACGCAGAGAGACTGCGACGCAGAGACGCAGAGATGCAGAGACTCTGAGACGCAGAGACTCTGAGATGCAGTGACAAAGAGACACTGAGACCAAGAGATGCAGAGACGCAGAGAAACTGAGACGCAGAGACAATGAGACCCAGAGACTGTGAGGCGCAGAGACTCTGAGACGCAGAGGCACTGACACCAAGAGACTCTGAGATGCAGAGACCCTGAGACGCAGAGACTCTGAGACGCTAGACCCAGAGACGCAGCGACGAGACCCTGAGACCCAGAGACTCGGAGACCCAGAGACTCTGAGACGCTGAGACGCATAGACACTGAGACCCAAAGACGCAGAGACGGAGAGTCACTGAGATGCAGAGACACTGAGACGCAGAGACACTGAGATGCAGAGACTCTGAGACGCAGAGATGCAGAGAACCTGAGATGCAGAGACCCTGAGACACTGAGACGCAGAGTCGCTGAGACGCAGAGTTGCAGAGACACTGAGACGAGGAGACAGTGAGACTCAGAGACTCTGAGACGCAGAAACGCAGAGACACTTTGACACAGAGATGCAGAGACGCAGAGACGTAGACGCGCAGAGACCCTGAGACACTGAGACGCAGAGACACTGAGACGCAGAGATGCAGAGACTCTGAGACGCAGAGACTCAGAGATGCAGAGACGAAGAGACACTGACACCCAGAGATGCAGAGGCGCTGAGACGCAGATACACTGAGACGCAGAGACAATGAGACCCAGAGACTGTGAGGCGCAGAGACTCTGAGACGCAGAGACTCTGAGACGCGGAGACGCAGAGACACTGACACCCAGAGACTCTGAGATGCAGAGACTCTGAGACGCAGAGACTCTGAGACGCTGAGACACAGAGACGCAGCGACGCAGAGACGCAGAGACCCTGAGACCCAGAGACTCTGAGACGCAGACACTCTGAGACGCAGTGACGCAGAGAAACTGAGACCCAGAGACTCTGAGACCCAGAGATGCAGAGAGTCTGAGACGCAGAGACTCTGAGATGCAGAGAAGCAGAGTCCCAGAGAAGCAGAGACGCAGAGACGCAGAGAACTTGAGACGCAGAGACTCTGAGACACAGGGACGCAGAGACACTGCGACGCAGAGAGGCAGAGACGCAGAGACGCAGAGAACCTGAGACACAGTGACACTGAGGCTCAGAGACGTAGAGGCGCAGAGATGGAGAGACACTGAGACGCTGAGACGCAGAGACCCTGGGACCCAGAGGCGAAGAAATGCAGAGTCACTGAGACGCAGAGATGCTGATACGCAGAGACCATGAGACGCAGAGACACTGAGACGCAGAGACTCAGAGACGCAGAGACTCTGAGATGCAGAGACGAAGAGACACAGAGACCCAGAGACCCAGAGAATCTGAGATGCAGAGACGAAGAGACAGAGGGACGCAGAGACACTGCGACGCAGAGAGGCAGAGATGCAGAGATGCAGAGACTCTGAGATGCAGAGATGCTGAGATGCAGAGACGAAGAGACACTGAGACCCACAGATGCAGAGACGCTGAGACGCAGAGACGCAGAGACACTGAGACACAGAGACAATGAGACCCAGAGACTGTGAGGCGCAGAGACTCTGAGACGCAGAGACACTGACACCCAGAGACCCTGAGACGCAGAGACTCTGAGACACGGAGACGCAGAGACACTGACACCCAGAGACTCTGAGACGCAGAGACCCTGAGACGCAGACACTCTGAGACGCTGAGACCCAGAGACGCAGCGACTCAGAGACGCTGAGACCCAGAGACTCTGAGACCCAGAGACTCTGAGACGCAGAGACTCTGAGACCCAGAGACGCAGAGACACTGAAACCCAGAGATGCAGAGACTCTGAGACGCTGAGACTCTGAGATGCAGAGTAGCAGAGACCCAGAGAAGCAGAGACGCAGGGACCCAGAGACGCAGAGAACCTGAGATGCAGAGACGCAGAGACCCTGAGACGCAGAGACACTGACAACCAGAGACGCAGAGACACTGAGACCCTGAGACGCAGTGACGCAGAGACACTGAGAGGCAGACGCACTGAGATGCAGAGACACTGAGACCCAGAGATGCAGAGACACTGAGACACAGGGATGCAGAGACGCAGAGACACTGAGACGCAGAGACTCTGAGACGCAGGGATGCAAAGACCCTGACACGCAGAGACGCAGAGACACTGAGACACAGAGGCCCTGAGACCCACAGACGCAGAGACGTAGAGACCCTGAGACCCAAAGACACTGAGACGCAGAGTCACTGAGACCCAGAGACGCAGAGACACAGAGACCCTGGGACCCAGAGACACAGAGACACTGAGACTCATAGACGCAGAGGCGCAGAGACACAGAGACAATGAGACCCAGAGACGCAGAGATCATGAGACCCAGAGACGCAGAGATCATGAGACGCAGAGGTGCGGAGACGCAGAGACGCAGAGACAGTGAGACCCAGAGACGCACAGATGCAGAGACCCTGAGACGCAGAGACACTGAGACGCAGAGACTCTGAGACACATAGACACTGAGACGCACAGACTCTGAGACGCAGAGACCCAGAGACCCAAAGCCGCAGCGACGCAGATTCGCAGAGACCCTGAGACACTGAGATGCGGAGACACTGAGACCCAGAGACTCTGAGACGCAGAGAGTCTGAGACGCAGAGACGCAGAGACACTGAGACACAGAGATGCAGAGACACAGAAACGTAGAGATTCAGAGACCCTGAGACACTGTGACGCTGAGACGCAGAGATGCAGAGACTCTGAGATTCACAGACAAAGAGACACTGAGACACAGAGACGCAGAGATACTGAGAACCTGAGACGCAGAGAGGCTGAGACGCAGAGACCCTGAGACTCAGAGACGCAGGGACACGGAGACATAGAGAGTCTGAGACACAGAGACGCAGAGACGCAGTGACACTGAGACGCAGAGACAACGAGAGGCTGAGACTCTGAGAAGCAGAGATGCAGAGACCCTGAGAGCCAGAGACGCAGAGACTCAGAGACGCCGAGACACTGAGGCGCAGAGACGCTGAGACCCAGAGACGCAGAGGCGCCGAGACACTGAGGCGCAGAGACACTGAGACACCGAGTCTCTGAGACGCAGAGAGTCTGAGAAACAGGGACGCAGAGTCTCTGAGACGCAGCAACTCTGAGACGCAGAGACGCAGAGATACAGTGACACTGAGACGCAGAGACACTGAGTCCCAGAACGCAGAGACGCTGAGACACTGAGACTCAGAGACACTGAGACCCAGAGATGCAGAGACATTGATACGCTGAGGCGCTGTGACCCAGAGTCGCAGAGACGCAGAGACACTGAGATGCAGAGACACTGAGACGCAGAGAAGCAGAGACCCTGAGATGCAGGGACGCAGAGATGCAGAGAGCCTGAGGCGCAGAGACCGTGAGACCCAGAGACGCTGAGACGCAGAGACACTGAGTCCGAGAGACGCTGAAACGCAGAGACAGTGGGACCCAGAGATGCAGAGACACAGAGACACTAAGACGCAGAGACACTGAAACCCAGAGACGCAGAGACACAGAGACCCTGAGACGCAGAGACGCAGAGAATCTGAAACGCAGAGACGCAGAAACTCTGAGATGCAGAGACTCTGAGACGCAGAGACGCAGAGACCGTGAGACGCAGAGACGCAGAGACACTGAGATGCAGAGACTCTGAGACACAGAGACGCAGAGATACAGTGACACTGAGACGCAGAGACCCTGAGACGCAGAGAACCTGAGACGCAGAGACGCGGAGACCCAGAGACTCAGAGAAACAGAGACGCAGGCACACTGAGACACAAAGATACTGAGACGCAGAGAATCTGACACGCAGAGACGCGGAAACTCTGAGACGGAGAGTCTCTGAGATGCAGAGACACTGAGACGCAGAAACGCTGAGACCCTGAGACGCAGAAACACTGAGTCCCAGAGACGCAGAGACACTGAGATGCAGAGACACTGAGACCGGGTGCCGCATAGACACTGAGCCCCAGAGATGCCGAGACACGGAGACACTGAGACGCAGAGACACTGAGACGCAGAGACACTGAGACCCTGAGACACAGAGACCCTGAGACACAGAGACGCAGGGACACTGAGACGCAGATACACTGAGACCCTGAGACGCAGAGACCCTGAGACCCAAAGACGCAGAGACACTGAGACCCAGAGATGCAGGGACGCAGAGACACTGAGACACTGAGACGCAGAGTCGCTGAGACGCAGAGATGCAGAGACACTGAGACGCAGAGACAGTGAGACCCAGAGACTCTGAGACGCAGAAACGCAGAGACACTTTGACACAGAGATGCAGAGAAGCAGAGACGCAGGGACGCAGAGACGCAGAGAACTTGAGACGCAGAGGCACTGAGACCCAGAGACACAGAGACGCTGAGACGCAGAGACGCAGAAACACTGAGATGCAGAGACTCTGAGACGCAGAGACTCAGACGCAGAGACGCAGAGACGCAGGGACACTGAGACCCAGAGACACTGAGACGCAGAGACTCTGAGACACAGGGACGCAGAGACACTGCGACGCAGAGAGGCAGGGACGCATAGAACCTGAGATTCAGTGACACTGAGGCTCAGAGGCGTAGAGGCGCAGAGACGCAGAGACACTGAGACGCTGAGATGCAGAGACCCTGGGACCCAGAGGCGAAGAGATGCAGAGTCACTGAGACGCAGAGACGCAGAGACCATGAGACGCAGAGACACTGAGACGCAGAGACTCAGAGACGCAGAGACTCTGAGATGCAGAGACGAAGAGACACTGAGACCCAGAGACCCAGAGAATCTGAGACGCAGAGACGAAGAGACACAGGGACGCAGAGACACTGCGGCGCAGAGAGGCAGAGACGCAGAGATGCAGCGACTCTGAGACGCAGAGATGCTGAGATGCAGAGACCCTGAGATGCAGAGACGCAGAGACCCTGAGATGCAGAGACACTGAGAACCAGAGACGCAGAGACACTGAGACCCTGAGACGCAGAGACGCAGAGACACTGAGAGGCAGACGCACTGAGATGCAGAGACACTGAGACCCAGAGATGCAGAGACACTGAGACACAGGGATGCAGAGACGCAGAGACGCTGAGACGCAGAGACGCTGAGACGCAGGGACGCAAAGACCCTGACACGCAGAGACGCAGAGACACTGAGACACAGAGGCCCTGAGACCCACAGACGCAGAGATGCAGAGACCCTGAGACTCAAAGACACTGAGACACAGAGACACTGAGACCCAGAGACGCAGAGACGCAGAGACCCTGGGACCCAGAGACACAGAGACACTGAGACTCATAGACGCAGAGGCGCAGAGACGCAGAGACAATGAGACCCAGAGACGCAGAGATCATGAGACGCAGAGGTGCGGAGACGCAGAGACGCAGAGACAGTGAGACCCAGAGATGCACACATGCAGAGACCCTGAGACGCAGAGACACTGAGACGCAGAGACTCTGAGACACATAGACACTGAGACGCAGAGACTCTGAGATGCGGAGACGCAGAGACACTGACACCCAGAGACTCTGAGACGCAGAGACTCTGAGACGCTGAGACCCAGAGATGCAGAGATGCAGAGACTCTGAGATGCAGAGACGCGGGGACGCAGAAAACCTGAGACGCAGAGACACTGAGACCCAGAGGTGCAGAGAAGCTGAGACGCAGAGACACAGAGACCCTGAGACGCAGAGGCACTGAGATGCAGAGATCCTGAGACGCAGAGACCCTGAGAGGCAGAGACACTGAGATACTGAGACCCAGAAATGCAAAGACGCAGAGACGCGGAGACGCAGAGACACAGAGACGCAGAGACGCAGAGACCCTGAGACGCAGAGACGCAGAGACCCTGAGAGGCAGAGACACTGAGATACTGAGACCCAAAGATGCAGAGACGCAGAGACGTGGAGACGCAGAGACAATGAGACCCAGAGACGGCGAGACGCAGAGACTCTGAGACACAGAGACTCTGAGACGGACAGACGCTGAAACACTGAGACCCTGAAACATTGAGACGCAGAGAGGCAGAGACCATGAGATGCAGAGACTCTGAGACGCAGAGACGGAGAGACACTGAGACGTGAGACGCAGCGACGCAGAGACACTGAGAGGTGGAGACAGTGAGACCCAGAGACCCTGAGATTAAGAGACGAAGAGACACTGAGACCCAGAGATGCAGAGACGCAGAGACTCAGAGATGCAGTGACACTGAGACACAGAGACACAGAGACGCTGAGACGCAGAGACGCAGAGACTCAGAGATGCAGTGACACTGAGACGCAGACACGCTGAGACGCAGAGACTCTGAGGATCAAAGACTCTGAGACGCAGAGACTCTGAGACGCTGAGACCCTGAGATGCAGAGACGAAGAGACACTGAGACCCAGAGATGCAGAGATGCTGAGACGCAGAGACGCAGAGACTCAGAGATGCAGAGACACTGAGACGCAGAGACGCTGAGACGCAGAGACTCTGAGACGCAAAGACTCTGAGATGCAGAGAGTCTGAGACGCTGTGACCCAGAATTGCAGCGACACTGAGATGCAGAGACCCTGAGACACTGAGACGCAGAGACAGGGAGACCCAGAGCCTCTGAGACGCAGAGACTCTGAGACACAGAGATGCAGAGACACTGAGACCCAGAGATGCAGAGACACTGAGACGCAGAGACTCTGAGACGCAGACACACAGAGACTCAGAGATGCAGAGACACTGAGACGCAGAGACGCAGAGACACAGTCACATTGAGACGCAGAGACCCTGAGACGCAGAGACACTGAGACCCAGAGATGCACAGACAAAGGGACGCTGAGAATCAGAGACACAGTGACGCAGAGACACTGAGACGCAGAGACGCAGCGAACCTGAGACGTAGAGACACTGAGACGCAGAGACACTGAGACGCAGAGACACTGAGACCCAGAGACGTAGAGACTCTGAGATGCAGAGACGCAGAGACCCTGAGACGCAGAGACTCTGAGACGCAGAGACCCTGCGACGCAGAGACCCAGAGACCCAGAGAAGCAGAGACTCTGAGATGCAGAGACACTGAGACGCAGAGACGCAGAGGCGCAGAGACGCAGAGACACTGAGACACAGAGACACTGAGACGCAGAGACCCTGAGATGCAGAGACGGAGTGTCACTGAGACGCAGAGACGGATAGTCACTGAGATGCAGAGACACTGAGACGCTGAGACGCAGCAACGCAGAGACGCAGAGACACTGAGAGGTGGAGACTGTGAGACCCAGAGACTCTGAGGTGCAGAGACTCTGAGACGCAGAGACACTGGGACCCAGAGACTCTGAGACACAAAGACTCCGAGACGCAGAGACTTTGAGACGCTGAGACCCAGAGACGCAGCGACGCAGAGACGCAGAGACCCTGGGACACTGAGACACGGAGACAGGGAGACCCAGAGACTCTGAGACGCAGAGATGCAGAGACACTGAGACCCAGCGATGCAGAGACACTGAGACGCAGAGACGTAGACATGCAGAGACCCTGAGACACTGAGACGCAGAGACGCTGCGACACAGAGATGCAGAGACTCTGAGATGCAGAGACAAAGAGACACTGAGACTCAAGATGCAGAGACGCAGAGACTCAGAGACTCAGAGATGCAGTGACACTGAGACGCAGCGACGCTGAGACGCAGAGACACAGAGAACCTGAGACGCAGAGACACTGAGACGCTGAGACGCTGAGACGCAGAGACAATGAGACCCAGAGACGTAGAGACTCTGAGATGCATAGACGCAGAGACCCTGAGACGCAGAGACTCTGAGACACAGGGACGCAGAGAGACTGTGACGCAGAGACGCAGAGATGCAGAGACTCTGAGACGCAGAGACTCTGAGACGCAGAGACACTGAGACCCAGAGACTCAGAGACGCAGAGACTCTGAGACACAGGGACGCAGAGACACTGCGACACAGAGAGGCAGAGACGCAGAGACGCAGAGAACCTGAGACGCAGTAACACTGAGACTCATAGACGCAGAGGCGCAGAGACGCAGAGACAATGAGACCCAGAGATGCAGAGATCATGAGACGCAGAGGTGCGGAGACGCAGAGACGCAGAGACAGTGAGACCCAGAGACGCACAGATGCAGAGACACTGAGACGCAGAGACAATGAGGCGCAGAGACGCTGAGACCCAGAGACGCAGAGACGCCGAGACACTGAGGCGCAGAGACACTGAGACACCGAGTCTCTGAGACGCAGAGAGTCTGAGAAACAGGGACGCAGAGTCTCTGAGACGCAGCAACTCTGAGACGCAGCGACTCTGAGACGCAGAGACGGAGAGACCTTGAGACATAGAGACACTGAGTCCCAGAACGCAGAGAAGCAGAGACACTGAGACTCAGAGACACTGAGACCCAGAGATGCAGAGACATTGATACGCTGAGGCGCTGTGACCCAGAGTCGCAGAGACACAGAGACACTGAGATGCAGAGACACTGAGACGCAGAGAAGCAGAGACCCTGAGATGCAGGGACGTAGAGACGCAGAGAGCCTGAGACGCAGAGACCGTGAGACCCAGAGACGCTGAGACGCAGAGACACAGAGACCGAGAGACGCTGAAACGCAGTGACAGTGGGACCCAGAGACGCAGAGACACTGAGACGCAGAGACACTGAAACCCAGAGACGCAGAGACACAGAGACCCTGAGACGCAGGGACGCAGAGAATCTGAAACGTAGAGACACAGAAACTCTGAGATGCAGAGACTCTGAGACGCAGAGACGCAGAGACCGTGAGACGCAGAGACGCAGAGACACTGAGACGCAGAGACTCTGAGACGCAGAGACACAGTGACACTGAGACGCAGAGACCCTGAGACGCAGAGAACCTGAGACGCAGAGACGCGGAGACCCAGACACGCAGAGACACAGAGACGCAGGCACACTGAGACACAAAGATACTGAGACACAGAGAATCTGACACGCAGAGACGCGGAGACACTGAGACGCAGAGACACTGAGACGCAGAGATGCAGAGACTCTGAGACGCAGAGACTCAGAGACGCAGAGACACTGAGACGCAGAGACAATGAGACCAGAGATGCAGAGGCGCTGAGACGCAGAGACACTGAGAGGCAGAGACAATGAGACCCAGAGACCGTGAGGCGCAGAGACTCTGAGACGCAGAGACACTGAGACCCATAGACTCTGAGACGCAGAGACTCTGAGATGCGGAGACGCAGAGACACTGACACCCAGAGACTCTGAGGCGCAGAGACTCTGAGACGCTGAGACGCTGAGACCCAGAGACGCAGCGACGTAGAGACACAGAGACCCTGAGACCCAGAGACTCTGAGACGCAGACACTCTGAGACACAGTGACGCAGAGACACTGAGACCCAGAGACTCTGAGACCCAGAGACTCTGAGACGCAGGGACTCTGAGATGCAGAGACGCAGAGACACTGAGACCCAGAGATGCAGAGAGTCTGAGACGCAGAGACTCTGAGATGCAGAGAAGCAGAGTCCCAGAGAAGCAGAGACGCAGGGACGCACAGACGCAGAGAACTTGAGACGCAGAGACACTGAGACCCAGAGACACAGAGGCGCAGAGACGCAGAGCCACTGAGACCCAGGGACACAGAGACGCTGAGACGCAGAGACGCAGAAACACTGATATGCAGAGACTCTGAGACGCAGAGACACTGAGACCCAGAGACTCTGAGACATAGAGACTCTGAGACGCAGAGATGAAGAGACACTGAGAGCCAAAGACTCTGAGACGCAGAGACTCTGAGACACAGGGACGCAGAGACACTGCGACGCAGAGAGGCAGAGACGCAGAGAACCTGAGACGCTGAGACGCTGAGACGCAGAGACCCTGGGACCCTGAGGCGAAGAGATGCAGAGACACTGAGATGCAGAGACAATGAGAGGCTGAGACTCTGAGAAGCAGAGATACAGAGACCCTGAGAGCCAGAGACACAGAGACTCAGAGACGCCGAGACACTGAGGCGCAGAGACGCTGAGACCCAGAGACGCAGAGGCGCCGAGACACTGAGGCGCAGAGACACTGAGACACCGAGTCTCTGAGACGCAGAGAGTCTGAGAAACAGGGACGCAGAGTCTCTGAGACGCAGCAACTCTGAGACGCAGAGACGCAGAGATACAGTGACACTGAGACGCAGAGACACTGAGTCCCAGAACGCAGAGACGCTGAGACACTGAGACTCAGAGACACTGAGACCCAGAGATGCAGAGACATTGATACGCTGAGGCGCTGTGACCCAGAGTCGCAGAGACGCAGAGACACTGAGATGCAGAGACACTGAGACGCAGAGAAGCAGAGACCCTGAGATGCAGGGACGCAGAGATGCAGAGAGCCTGAGGCGCAGAGACCGTGAGACCCAGAGACGCTGAGACGCAGAGACACTGAGTCCGAGAGACGCTGAAACGCAGAGACAGTGGGACCCAGAGATGCAGAGACACAGAGACACTAAGACGCAGAGACACTGAAACCCAGAGACGCAGAGACACAGAGACCCTGAGACGCAGAGACGCAGAGAATCTGAAACGCAGAGACGCAGAAACTCTGAGATGCAGAGACTCTGAGACGCAGAGACGCAGAGACCGTGAGACGCAGAGACGCAGAGACACTGAGATGCAGAGACTCTGAGACACAGAGACGCAGAGATACAGTGACACTGAGACGCAGAGACCCTGAGACGCAGAGAACCTGAGACGCAGAGACGCGGAGACCCAGAGACTCAGAGAAACAGAGACGCAGGCACACTGAGACACAAAGATACTGAGACGCAGAGAATCTGACACGCAGAGACGCGGAAACTCTGAGACGGAGAGTCTCTGAGATGCAGAGTCACTGAGACGCAGAAACGCTGAGACCCTGAGACGCAGAAACACTGAGTCCCAGAGACGCAGAGACACTGAGATGCAGAGACACTGAGACCGGGAGCCGCATAGACACTGAGCCCCAGAGATGCCGAGACACGGAGACACTGAGACGCAGAGACACTGAGACACAGAGACACTGAGACCCTGAGACGCAGAGACCCTGAGACACAGAGACGCAGGGACACTGAGACGCAGATACACTGAGACCCTGAGACGCAGAGACCCTGAGACCCAAAGACGCAGAGACACTGAGACCCAGAGATGCAGGGACGCAGAGACACTGAGACACTGAGACGCAGAGTCGCTGAGACGCAGAGATGCAGAGACACTGAGACGCAGAGACAGTGAGACCCAGAGACTCTGAGACGCAGAAACGCAGAGACACTTTGACACAGAGATGCAGAGAAGCAGAGACGCAGGGACGCAGAGACGCAGAGAACTTGAGACGCAGAGACACTGAGACCCAGAGACGCTGAGACGCAGAGACGCAGAAACACTGAGATGCAGAGACTCTGAGACGCAGAGACTCAGACGCAGAGACGCAGAGACACTGAGACCCAGAGACACTGAGACGCAGAGACTCTGAGACACAGGGACGCAGAGGCACTGCGACGCAGAGAGGCAGGGACGCATAGAACCTGAGATTCAGTGACACTGAGGCTCAGAGGCGTAGAGGCGCAGAGACGCAGAGACACTGAGACGCTGAGATGCAGAGACCCTGGGACCCAGAGGCGAAGAGATGCAGAGTCACTGAGACGCAGAGACGCAGAGACCATGAGACGCAGAGACACTGAGATGCAGAGACTCAGAGACGCAGAGACTCTGAGACCCTGAGACGCAGAGACCCTGAGACCCAAAGACGCAGAGACACTGAGACCCAGAGATGCAGGGACGCAGAGACACTGAGACACTGAGACGCAGAGTCGCTGAGACGCAGAGATGCAGAGACACTGAGACGCAGAGACAGTGAGACCCAGAGACTCTGAGACGCAGAAACGCAGAGACACTTTGACACAGAGATGCAGAGAAGCAGAGACGCAGGGACGCAGAGATGCAGAGACACTGAGACCCAGAGACACAGAGTCGCTGAGACGCAGAGACGCAGAAACACTGAGATGCAGAGACTCTGAGACGCAGAGACTCAGACGCAGAGACGCAGAGACGCAGGGACACTGAGACCCAGAGACACTGAGACGCAGAGACTCTGAGACACAGGGACGCAGAGACACTGCGACGCAGAGAGGCAGGGACGCATAGAACCTGAGATTCAGTGACACTGAGGCTCAGAGGCGTAGAGGCGCAGAGACGCAGAGACACTGAGACGCTGAGATGCAGAGACCCTGGGACCCAGAGGCGAAGAGATGCAGAGTCACTGAGACGCAGAGACGCTGAGACGCAGAGACCATGAGACGCAGAGACTCTGAGATGCAGAGACGAAGAGACACTGAGACCCAGAGACCCAGAGAATCTGAGACGCAGAGACGAAGAGACACAGGGACGCAGAGACACTGCGACGCAGAGAGGCAGAGACGCAGAGATGCAGAGACTCTGAGACGCAGAGATGCTGAGATGCAGAGACCCTGAGATGCAGAGACGCAGAGACCCTGAGATGCAGAGACACTGAGAACCAGAGGCGCAGAGACACTGAGACCCTGAGACGCAGTGACGCAGAGACACTGAGAGGCAGACGCACTGAGATGCAGAGACACTGAGACCCAGAGATGCAGAGACACTGAGACACAGGGATGCAGGGACGCAGAGACGCTGAGACGCAGAGGCGCTGAGACGCAGGGACGCAAAGACCCTGACACGCATAGACGCAGAGACACTGAGACACAGAGGCCCTGAGACCCACAGTTGCAGAGATGCAGAGACCCTGAGACCCAAAGACACTGAGAGGCAGAGACACTGAGACCCTGAGACGCAGAGACGCAGAGACACTGAGAGGCAGACGCACTGAGATGCAGAGGCACTGAGACCCAGAGATGCAGAGACACTGAGACACAGGGATGCAGAGACGCAGAGACGCTGAGACGCAGAGGCGCTGAGACGCAGGGACGCAAAGTCCCTGACACGCAGAGACCCAAAGACACTGAGACACAGAGACACTGAGACCCAGAGACGCAGAGACGCAGAGACACAGAGACCCAGAGACACAGAGACACTGAGACTCATAGACACAGAGGCGCAGAGACGCAGAGACAATGAGACCCAGAGACGCAGAGATCATGAGACGCAGAGGTGCGGAGACGCAGCGACGCAGAGACAGTGAGACCCAGAGATGCACACATGCAGAGACCCTGAGACCCAGAGAATCTGAGACGCAGAGACGAAGAGACACAGGGACGCAGAGACACTGCGGCGCAGAGAGGCAGAGACACTGAGATGCAGAGACTCTGAGACGCAGAGATGCTGAGATGCAGAGACCCTGAGATGCAGAGACGCAGAGACCCTGAGATGCAGAGACACTGAGAACCAGAGACGCAGAGACACTGAGACCCTGAGACGCAGTGACGCAGAGACACTGAGAGGCAGACGCACTGAGATGAAGAGACACTGAGACCCAGAGATGCAGAGACACTGAGACACAGGGATGCAGAGACGCAGAGACGCTGATACGCAGAGGCGCTGAGACGCAGGGACGCAAAGACCCTGACACGCAGAGACGCAGAGACACTGAGACACAGAGGCCCTGAGACCCACAGACGCAGAGATGCAGAGACCCTGAGACCCAAAGACACAGAGACACAGAGACACTGAGACCCAGAGACGCAGAGACGCAGAGACCCTGGGACCCAGAGACACAGAGACACTGAGACTCATAGACGCAGAGGCGCAGAGACGCAGAGACAATGAGACCCAGAGACGCAGAGATCATGAGACGCAGAGGTGCGGAGACGCAGAGACGCAGAGACAGTGAGACCCAGAGATGCACACATGCAGAGACCCTGAGACGCAGAGACACTGAGACGCAGAGACTCTGAGACACATAGACACTGAGACGCAGAGACTCTGAGATGCGGAGACGCAGAGACACTGACACCCAGAGACTCTGAGACGCAGAGACTCTGAGACGCTGAGACCCAGAGATGCAGAGATGCAGAGACTCTGAGACGCAGAGACGCGGGGACGCAGAAAACCTGAGACGCAGAGACACTGAGACCCAGAGGTGCAGAGAAGCTGAGACGCAGAGACACAGAGACCCTGAGACGCAGAGGCACTGAGATGCAGAGATCCTGAGACGCAGAGACCCTGAGAGGCAGAGACACTGAGATACTGAGACCCAGAAATGCACAGACGCAGAGACGCGGAGACGCAGAGACACAGAGAAGCAGAGACGCAGAGACCCTGAGACGCAGAGACGCAGAGACCCTGAGAGGCAGAGACACTGAGATACAGAGACCCAAAGATGCAGAGACGCAGAGACGTGGAGACGCAGAGACAATGAGACCCAGAGACGGCGAGACGCAGAGACTCTGAGACACAGAGACTCTGAGACGGACAGACGCTGAAACACTGAGACCCTGAAACATTGAGACGCAGAGAGGCAGAGACCATGAGATGCAGAGACTCTGAGACGCAGAGACGGAGAGACACTGAGACGTGAGACGCAGCGACGCAGAGACACTGAGAGGCGGAGTCAGTGAGACCCAGAGACTCTGAGATTAAGAGACGAAGAGACACTGAGACCCAGAGATGCAGAGACGCAGAGACTCAGAGATGCAGTGACACTGAGACACAGAGACACAGAGACGCAGAGACGCAGAGACGCAGAGACTCAGAGATGCAGTGACACTGAGACGCAGACACGCTGAGACGCAGAGACTCTGAGAATCAAAGACCCTGAGACGCAGAGACTCTGAGACGCTGAGACCCTGAGATGCAGAGACGAAGAGACACTGAGACCCAGAGATGCAGAGATGCTGAGACGCAGAGACTCAGAGATGCAGAGACACTGAGACGCAGAGACGCTGAGACGCAGAGACTCTGAGACGCAAAGACTCTGAGATGCAGAGAGTCTGAGACGCTGTGACCCAGAATTGCAGCGACACTGAGATGCAGAGACCCTGAGACACTGAGACGCAGAGACAGGGAGACCCAGAGCCTCTGAGACGCAGAGACTCTGAGACACAGAGATGCAGAGACACTGAGACCCAGAGATGCAGAGACACTGAGACGCAGAGACTCTGAGACGCAGACACACAGAGACTCAGAGATGCAGAGACACTGAGACGCAGAGACGCAGAGACACAGACACACTGAGACGCAGAGACCCTGAGACGCAGAGACACTGAGACCCAGAGATGCACAGACAAAGGGACGCTGAGAATCAGAGACACAGTGACGCAGAGACACTGAGACGCAGAGACGCAGCGAACCTGAGACGTAGAGACACTGAGACGCAGAGACACTGAGACGCAGAGACACTGAGACCCAGAGACGTAGAGACTCTGAGATGCAGAGACGCAGAGACCCTGAGACGCAGAGACTCTGAGACGCAGGGACCCTGTGACGCAGAGACCCAGAGACCCAGAGAAGCAGAGACTCTGAGATGCAGAGACACTGAGACGCAGAGACGCAGAGGCGCAGAGACGCAGAGACACTGAGACGCAGAGACGCAGAGGCGCAGAGACGCAGAGACACTGAGACGCAGAGACGCAGAGGCGCAGAGACGCAGAGACACTGAGACACAGAGACACTGAGACGCAGAGACACAGAGGCACAGAGACGCAGAGGCGCAGAGACACTGAGACGCAGAGACTCTGAGATGCAGAGACGGAGTGTCACTGAGACGCAGAGACGGAGAGTCACTGAGATGCAGAGACACTGAGACGCTGAGACGCAGCAACGCAGAGACGCAGAGACACTGAGAGGTGGAGACTGTGAGACCCAGAGACTCTGAGGTGCAGAGACTCTGAGACGCAGAGACACTGGGACCCAGAGACTCTGAGACGCAAAGACTCTGAGACGCAGAGACTTTGAGACGCTGACACCCAGAGACGCAGCGACGCAGAGACGCAGAGACCCTGGGACACTGAGACGCGGAGACAGGGAGACCCAGAGACTCTGAGACGCAGAGATGCAGAGACACTGAGACCCAGCGATGCAGAGACACTGAGACGCAGAGACGTAGAGACGCAGAGACCCTGAGACACTGAGACGCAGAGACGCTGCGACACAGAGATGCAGAGACTCTGAGATGCAGAGACAAAGAGACACTGAGACTCAAGATGCAGAGACACTGAGACGCAGCGACGCTGAGACGCAGAGACACAGAGAACCTGAGACGCAGAGACACTGAGACGCTGAGACGCTGAGACGCAGAGACAATGAGACCCAGAGACGTAGAGACTCTGAGATGCATAGACTCAGAGACCCTGAGACGCAGAGACTCTGAGACACAGAGACGCAGAGACCCTGCGACGCAGAGACGCAGAGACCCAGAGAAGCAGAGACTCTGAGATGCAGAGACACTGAGACGCAGAGACAATGAGACCCAGAGACGCAGAGATCTGAGACACAGAGACACTGAGGCACTGACACACAGAGACGCAGAGACACTGAGAAGCAGAGTCACTGAGAACCAGAGACGCAGTATTTGAGACACAGAGACGCTGAGACTCTGAGACGCAGAGACACTGAGACACAGAGACGCAGAGACACTGAGACGCAGAGTCACTGAGACCCAGAGACGCAGAGACACTGAGAACCAGAGACGCAGAGATCTGAGACACAGAGACGCAGAGACTCTGAGACGCAGAGACACTGAGACACAGAGACGCAGAGACACTGAGACGCAGAGTCACTGAGACCCAGAGACGCAGAGACACTGAGATGAAGAGACGCAGAGTATGAGACGCAGAGACGCAGTGAAGCAGAGACCCTGAGACGCAGTTACACTGGGACGCAGAGACACTGAGACACAGAGGCACAGAGACGCAGAGACTCAGAGAGTCTGAGACCCTGAGACGCAGAGACACTGAGCTCCAGAGACGCAGAGATGCAGAGACAATGAGACGCAGAGACACAGAGACTCTGAGACACAGTGACACAGAGACTGAGACGCAGAGACCCTGTGACGCAGAGACACTGAGACCCAGAGATACAGAGACGCAGAGACAATGAGACCCAGAGACATAGAGACGCAGAGACGCAGAGACCCCGAGACGCAGAGACACTGAGCTCCAGAGACGCAGAGATGCAGAGACAATGAGACGCAGAGACACTAAGACTGAGACGCAGAGACTCTGAGACACAGTGACACAGAGACACTGAGACGCAGAGACACTGAGACCGGGAGACGCATAGACACTGAGAATCAGAGATGCAGAGACGCAGAGACACTGAGACGCAGAGACACTGAGACTCAGAGACTCTGATGCGCTGAGATGCTGAGAAGCTGTGTCCCAGAGACGCAGAGACACTGAGATGCAGAGACACAGAGACGCAGAGAAGCAGAGACCCTGAGACACAGGGACGCAGAGACGCAGAGAACCTGAGACGCAGAGACCCTGAGACCCAGAGACACTGAGACGCAGAGACACTGAGACCCAGAGACGCTGAGACGCAGAGGCTCTGAGATGCAGAGACGCAGGGAATCTTAGACGTAGGAACACTGAGACCCAGAGATGCAGAGGCCCAGACACGCAGAGATGCAGAGACGCAGAGACTCTGAGGCACAGAGACAGTGAGACCCAGAGACGCAGAGATGCAGAAACCCTGAGGCGCAGAGACGCAGAGGCACTGAGACGCTGAGACTCTGAGACCCAGAGACGCAGCGACGCAGAGACCCTGAGACACTGAGATGCGGTGACACTGAGATCCAGAGACTCTGAGACGCAGAGACTCTGAGATGCAGGACGAAGAGACAATGAGACCCAAAGATGCAGAGACGCTGAGACACTGAGACGCAGAGACACTGAGACACAGAGGCACTGAGATGCAGAGATTCTGAGAAGCAGAGACTCTGAGACGCAGAGACTCTGAGACACAGAGTCGCAGAGACACTGAGTTGCAGAGACACAGAGACGCAGAGACACTGAGAACCTGAGACGCAGAGAGGCAGCGATGCAGAGACCCTGAGACGCAGAGACGCAGTGACACTGAGACGCAGAGACACTGAGAGGCTGAGACCCTGAGAAGCAGAGACGCAGAGACCCTGAGAGCCAGAGACACTGAGACCCAGAAACGCAGAGACCCAGAGACGCAGAGACACTGAGACGCAGAGACGCTGAGATGTTGAGACGCAGAGACCCTGAGACGCAGAGACGCAGAGACGCCGAGACACTGAGGCGCATAGACACTGAGACGCAGAGACTCGGAGACGCACAGACTCTGAGACACAGGGATGCAGAGTCTCTGAGACGCAGCGACTCTGAGACGCAGAGACGCAGAGACTCAGAGACGCAGAGACCTTGAGACACACAGACACTGAGTCCCAGAGACGCAGAGACGCAGAGACACTGAGACACAGAGACACTGAGACCGGGAGACGCAGAGACACTGAGACGCAGAGACGCAGAGACGCAGAGACTCAGAGACGCAGATTCTCAGAGACGCAGAGACCCTGAGACGGAGAGACGCAGAGACCCTGAGACGCAGAGACACTGAGTCCCAGAGACGCAGAGACGCAGAGACACGGAGACACAGAGACACTGAGATGCAGAGAAGCAGAGACCCTGAGACGCAGGGACGCAGAGACGCAGAGAACCTGAGACGCAGAGACCCTGGGACCCAGAGGTGCAGAGACGCAGAGACCCTGAGACGCAGAGACGCAGGGATTCTGAGACGCAGAGACACTGAGACCCAGAGACGCAGAGACCCTGAGACGCAGAGAAGCAGAGACACAGAGACTCTGAGACACAGAGAGTGTGAGACTCAGAGATGCAGAGATGCAGAGACCCTGAGACGCAGAGACGCAGAGACACTGAGACGCTGAGACTCTGAGACACAGAGATTCTGAGACGCAGAGACTCTGAGACGCTGAGACCCTGAGACCCAGAGACGCAGCGACGCAGAGACGCACAGACCCTGAGACACTGAGATGAGGAGACACTGAAATCCAGAGACTCTGAGATGCAGAGACACTGAGACACAGAGATGCAGAGACACAGAGACGTAAACACGCAGAGACCCTGAGACACTGAGACGCAGAGACGCTGAGACGCAGAGATGCAGAGACTCTGAGACGCAGAGACACTGAGACCGGGAGATGCATAGACACTGAGACCCAGAGATGCAGAGACACTGATACGCTGAGACGCTGTGACGCAGAGACGCAGAGACACTGAGATGCAGAGACACGAGACGCAGAGAAGCAGAGAGCCTGAGACGCAGGGTCCGTGAGACCCAGAGACGCTGAGACGCAGAGACACTGGGACCCAGAGACGCAGAGACACTGAGACACAGAGAATCTGAGACGCATAGACACTGAGACCCAGAGATTCAGAGACACTGAGAGGCTGAGACTCTGAGAAGCAGAGACGCAGAGACACAGACACGCAGAGACTCAGAGACGCAGAGACTCTGAGATGCAGAGACACAGAGACGCAGAGACACTGAGAACCTGAGACGCAGAGAAGCAGCAACGCAGAGACCCTGAGACGCAGAGACGCAGTGACACTGAGAGGCTGAGACTCTGAGAAGCAGCGACGCAGAGACCCTGAGACCCAAAGACGCAGAGACACTGAGACCCAGAGATGCAGGGACGCAGAGACACTGAGACACTGAGACGCAGAGTCGCTGAGACGCAGAGACACTGAGACCGGGAGACGCAGAGACACTGAGACGCAGAGACGCAGAGACGCAGAGACTCAGAGACGCAGATTCTCAGAGACGCAGAGACCCTGAGACGGAGAGACGCAGAGACCCTGAGACGCAGAGACACTGAGTCCCAGAGACGCAGAGACGCAGAGACACGGAGACACAGAGACACTGAGATGCAGAGAAGCAGAGACCCTGAGACGCAGGGACGCAGAGACGCAGAGAACCTGAGACGCAGAGACCCTGGGACCCAGAGGTGCAGAGACGCAGAGACCCTGAGACGCAGAGACGCAGGGATTCTGAGACGCAGAGACACTGAGACCCAGAGACGCAGAGACCCTGAGACGCAGAGAAGCAGAGACACAGAGACTCTGAGACACAGAGAGTGTGAGACTCAGAGATGCAGAGATGCAGAGACCCTGAGACGCAGAGACGCAGAGACACTGAGACGCTGAGACTCTGAGACACAGAGATTCTGAGACGCAGAGACTCTGAGACGCTGAGACCCTGAGACCCAGAGACGCAGCGACGCAGAGACGCACAGACCCTGAGACACTGAGATGAGGAGACACTGAAATCCAGAGACTCTGAGATGCAGAGACACTGAGACACAGAGATGCAGAGACACAGAGACGTAAACACGCAGAGACCCTGAGACACTGAGACGCAGAGACGCTGAGACGCAGAGATGCAGAGACTCTGAGACGCAGAGACACTGAGACCGGGAGATGCATAGACACTGAGACCCAGAGATGCAGAGACACTGATACGCTGAGACGCTGTGACGCAGAGACGCAGAGACACTGAGATGCAGAGACACGAGACGCAGAGAAGCAGAGAGCCTGAGACGCAGGGTCCGTGAGACCCAGAGACGCTGAGACGCAGAGACACTGGGACCCAGAGACGCAGAGACACTGAGACACAGAGAATCTGAGACGCATAGACACTGAGACCCAGAGATTCAGAGACACTGAGAGGCTGAGACTCTGAGATGCAGAGACACAGAGACGCAGAGACACTGAGAACCTGAGACGCAGAGAAGCAGCAACGCAGAGACCCTGAGACGCAGAGACGCAGTGACACTGAGAGGCTGAGACTCTGAGAAGCAGCGACGCAGAGACACTGAGACCCAGAGACGCAGAGACGCAGAGACACTGAGAAGCAGAGACACAGAGATACTGACACGCAGAGACTCTGAGACTCAGAGACGCAGAGACCTTGAGACACTGAGAGACTGAGACACAGGGACGCAGAGACGCAGAGACACTGAGACGCAGATACACTGAGTCCCGGAGACGCAGAGATGCAGAGACGCTGAGACGCGGAGACAATGAGACCGGGAGACGCATAAAAACTGAGACCCAGACATGCAGAGACACAGAGACACTGAGACGCAGAGACACTGAGACGCAGAGACTCTGACACGCTGAGACGCTGGGAAGCTGTGACCCAGAGACGCAGGGAACGCAGAGACACTGAGATGCAGGGACACAGAGATGCAGGGAAGCAGAGACCCTGAGACGCAGGGACGCAGAGACCCAGAGACTCTGAGGCGCAGTGACTCTGAGACGCAGAGACACTGAGACCCTGAGACACTGAGACGCTGAGACGCAGAGATGCTGAGACTCTGAGACGCAGAGACACAGAGACTCAGAGATGCAGAGTCTCTAAGACGCAGAGACACTGAGGCGCAGAGACACTGAGACGCAGAGTCTCTGAGACGCAGCGACTCTGAGACGCAGAGACGCAGAGACTCTGAGACGCAGAGTTTCTGAGACGCAGAGACTTTGAGACGCAGAGATGCAGAGACCTTGAGACACAGAGACACTGAGTCCCAGAGACGCAGAAACACTGAGACGCAGAGACACTGAGACGCAGAGACTCTGAGATGCAGAGACACTGAGACCCAAAGACGCAGAGACGTAGAGACGCTGAGATGCATCGACGCTGTGACCCAGAGACGAGGAGTCACTGAGACGCAGAAACACTGCGACGCAGAGACACTGAGATGCAGAGATTCTGACACGCAGAGACGCAGAGACCCTGAGACGCAGAAACACTGAGACGCAGAGACGCTGAGTCCCAGAGACGCAGGGACACTGAGCCCCACAGACTCTGAGATGCAGAGACTCTGAGACTCTGAGACACTGAGACGCGGTGACACTGAGACCCTGAGACACTGAGACAAAGAGACACTGAGACCTGGAGACGCACAGACACTGAGACGCAGAGACACTGAGACGCAGATACTGTGATACGCTGAGACGCTGAGAAGCTGTGACCCAGAGACGCAGGTACGCAGAGACACTGTGACGAAGAGAAGCAGAGACCCTGAGACGCAGGGACGCAGAGACGCAGAGAACCTGAGACGCAGAGACCGTGAGACCCAGAGAACCTGAGACGCAGAGACCGTGAGACCCAGAGACGCTGAGACGCAGAGACAATGAGACCGAGAGACGCTGAAACGCAGTGACCCTGGGACCCAGAGGCGCAGAGACGCAGAGACCCTGAGACACAGAGACGCGGTGACACTGAGACCCTGAGACACTGAGACGCAGAGACACTGAGACCTGGAGACGCACAGACACTGAGACGCACAGACACTGAGACGCAGATACTGTGATACGCTGAGACGCTGAGAAGCTGTGACCCAGAGACGCAGAGACGCAGAGACACTGAGACGCAGAGAAGCAGAGACCCTGAGACGCAGGGATGCAGAGACGCAGAGAACCTGAGACGCAGAGACCGTGAGACCCAGAGACGCTGAGATGCAGAGACAATGAGACCGAGAGACGCTGAAACGCAGTGACCTGGGACCCAGAAGCGCAGAGACGCAGAGACTCTGAGACGCAGAGACGCAGAGACCCTGAGACCCAGTGACGCAGAGACTCTGAGTCACAGAGACGCAGTGACGCAGAGACGCAGTGACACTGAGATGCAGAGACCCTGAGACGCGGAGACCCAGAGACACAGAGACGCAGAAACACAGAGACACAGAGACGCAGTGACACTGAGACGCAGAGACCCAGAGACGCAGCGACGCAGAGACCCTGAGACACTGAGACGCGGTGACACTGAGACCCTGAGACACTGAGACGCAGAGACACTGAGACCTGGAGACGCACAGACACTGAGACCCTGAGACACTGAGACGCAGAGACACTGAGACCTGGAGACGCACAGACTCTGAGACGCAGAGACACTGAGACGCAGATACTGTGATACGCTGAGACGCTGCGAAGCTGTGACCCAGAGACGCAGGGACGCAGAGACACTGAGATGCAGAGAAGCAGAGACCCTGAGACGCAGGGATGCAGAGACGCAGAGAACCTGAGACTCAGAGACCGTGAGACCCAGAGACGCTGAGATGCAGAGACAATGAGACCGAGAGACGCTGAAACGCAGTGACCCGGGGACCCAGAGGCGCAGAAACGCAGAGACCCTGAGACACAGAGACGCAGGGACTCTGAGACGCAGAGACACTGTGACCCAGAGACGCAGAGGCCCTGAGACGCAGAGATGCAGAGACACAGAGACTCTGAGACGCAGAGAAAGTGAGACCCTGAGACACAGAGACGCAGAGATGCAGGGGCACTGAGACGTAGAGACGCTGAAGCCCAGAGATGCAGAGTCTCAGAGACGCAGAGACTCTGAGACGCAGAGACACTGAGACCCAGAGGCGCAGAGACGCAGAGACCCTGAGACACAGAGACGCAGGGACTCTGAGACGCAGAGACTCTGAGACGCAGAGACCCTGAGACCCAGTGACGCAGAGACTCTGAGTCACAGAGACGCAGTGACGCAGAGACTCTGAGTCACAGAGACGCAGTGACGCAGAGACGCAGTGACACTGAGATGCAGAGACCCTGAGACGCGGAGACCCAGAGACACAGAGACACAGAGACGCAGAAACACAGAGACACAGAGACGCAGTGAGACTGAGACGCAGAGACCCAGAGACGCAGCGACGCAGAGACCCTGAGACACTGAGACGCGGTGACACTGAGACCCTGAGACACTGAGACGCAGAGACACTGAGACCTGGAGACGCACAGACACTGAGACCCTGAGACACTGAGACGCAGAGACACTGAGACCTGGAGACGCACAGACTCTGAGACGCAGAGACACTGAGACGCAGATACTGTAATACGCTGAGACGCTGCGAAGCTGTGACCCAGAGACGCAGGGACGCAGAGACACTGAGACGCAGAGAAGCAGAGACCCTGAGACGCAGGGATGCAGAGACGCAGAGAACCTGAGACGCAGAGACCGTGAGACCCAGAGACGCTGAGACGCAGAGACAATGAGACCGAGAGACGCTGAAACGCAGTGACCCGGGGACCCAGAGGCGCAGAAACGCAGAGACCCTGAGACACAGAGACGCAGGGACTCTGAGACGCAGAGACACTGTGACCCAGAGACGCAGAGGCCCTGAGACGCTGAGATGCAGAGACACAGAGACTCTGAGACGCAGAGACAGTGAGACCCTGAGACACAGAGACGCAGAGATGCAGAGATGCAGAGACTCTGAGACGCAGAGACACTGAGACGCAGAGACACTGAGACTGGGAGACGCATAGACACTGAGACCCAGACATGCAGAGAAACTGATACGCTGAGATGCTGTGACCCAAAGACGCAGAGACACTGAGATGCAGAGACACTGAGACGCAGAGAAGCAGAGACCCTGAGACGCAGGAAGCAGAGACGCAGAGAGCCTGAGACGCAGGAATCTTAGACGCAGGAACACTGAGACCCAGAGATGCAGAGGCCCAGACATGCAGAGATGCAGAGACGCAGAGACTCTGAGGCACAGAGACAGTGAGACCCAGAGACGCAGAGACACTGAGATGCAGAGACTCTGAGACGCAGAGACACTGAGACCCAAAGACGCAGAGACGTAGAGACGCAGAGACGCAGTGACTCTGAGACCCAGAGACACAGAGACGCAGAGAGGCAGGGACTCTGAGACGCATCGACGCTGTGACCCAGAGACGGGGAGTCACTGAGACGCAGAAACACTGCGACGCAGAGACACTGAGATGCAGAGATTCTGACATGCAGAGACGCAGAGACCCTGAGACGCAGAAACACTGAGACGCAGAGACGCTGAGACCCAGAGACGCAGAGACACTGAGCCCCAGAGACTCTGAGATGCAGAGACTCTGAGACTCTGAGACACTGAGACGCGGTGACACTGAGACCCTGAGACACTGAGACACAGAGACACTGAGACCTGGAGACGCACAGACACTGAGACGCAGAGACACTGAGACGCAGATACTGTGATACGCTGAGACGCTGAGAAGCTGTGACCCAGAGACGCAGGGACGCAGAGACACTGAGACAAAGAGAAGCAGAGACCCTGAGACGTAGGTATGCAGAGACGCAGAGAACCTGAGACGCAGAGACCGTGAGACCCAGAGACGCTGAGACGCAGAGACAATGAGACCGAGAGACGCTGAAACGCAGTGACCCTGGGACCCAGAGGCGCAGAGACGCAGAGACCTTGAGACACAGAGACGCGGTGACACTGAGACACTGAGACGCAGAGACACTGAGACCTGGAGAAGCACAGACACTGAGACACAGAGACACTGAGACGCAGATACTGTGATACGCTGTGACCCAGAGACGCAGAGACACTGAGACGCAGAGAAGCAGAGACCCTGAGACGCAGGGATGCAGAGACGCAGAGAACCTGAGACGCAGAGACCGTGAGACCCAGAGACGCTGAGATGCAGAGACAATGAGACCGAGAGATGCTGAAACGCAGTGACCCTGGGACCCAGAAGCGCAGAGACGCAGAGACCCTGAGACACAGAGACGCAGGGACTCTGAGACGCAGAGACTCTGAGACGCAGAGACGCAGAGACCCTGAGACCCAGAGACGCAGAGACTCTGAGTCACAGAGACGCAGTGACGCAGAGACGCAGTGACACTGAGATGCAGAGACCCTGAGACGCGGAGACCCAGAGACACAGAGACGCAGAAACACAGAGACACAGAGACGCAGTGACACTGAGACGCAGAGACCCAGAGACGCAGCGACGCAGAGACCCTGAGACACTGAGACGCGGTGACACTGAGACCCTGAGACACTGAGACGCAGAGACACTGAGACCTGGAGACGCACAGACACTGAGACCCTGAGACACTGAGACGCAGAGACACTGAGACCTGGAGACGCACAGACTCTGAGACGCAGAGACACTGAGACGCAGATACTGTGATACGCAGAGACGCTGCGAAGCTGTGACCCAGAGACGCAGAGACGCAGAGACACTGAGACGCAGAGAAGCAGAGACCCTGAGACGCAGGGATGCAGAGACGCAGAGAACCTGAGACGCAGAGACCGTGAGACCCAGAGACGCTGAGACGCAGAGACAATGAGACCGAGAGACGCTGAAACGCAGTGACCCGGGGACCCAGAGGTGCAGAAACGCAGAGACCCTGAGACACAGAGACGCAGAGACTCTGAGACGCAGAGACACTGTGACCCAGAGACGCAGAGGCCCTGAGACGCAGAGATGCAGAGACACAGAGACTCTGAGACGCAGAGACAGTGAGACCCTGAGACACAGAGACGCAGAGATGCAGGGGCACTGAGACGTAGAGACGCTGAGGCCCAGAGATGCAGAGTCTCAGAGACGCAGAGACTCTGAGACGCAGAGACACTGACACCCAGACACGCAGAGATGCAGAGACACAGAGACGCAGAGACAATGAGAGCGGGAGACGCATAGATACTGAGACCCAGACATGCAGAGACGCAGAGACACTGGGACGCAGAGACCCTGATACGCTGAGACGCTGCAAAGCTGTGACCCAGAGACGCAGGGAATGCAGAGACACTGAGATGTAGGGGCACAGAGACGCAGGGAAGCAGAGACCCTGAGACGCAGGGACGCAGAGACCCAGAGACTCTGAGACGCAGAGACGCAGAGACACTGAGACACAGACATGCAGAGACGCAGAGACGTAGAGATTCAGAGACCCTGAGACACTGAGACGCTGAGACGCAGAGACGCAGAGATGCTGCGACTCTGAGACGCAGAGACGCAGATTCTCTGAGAGGCAGAGACTCTGACACGCAGAGATGCAGAGACCTTGAGACACAGAGACACTGAGTCCTAGAGACGCAGAAACACTGAGGCGCACAAACACTGAGACGCAGAGTCTCTGAGACGCAGCGACTCTGAGACGCAGAGACCTTGAGACACAGAGACACTGAGTCCCAGAGACGCAGAAACACTGAGGCGCAGAGACACTGAGATGCAGAGCCTCTGAGACGCAGTGACTCTGAGACGCAGAGATGCAGAGACCTTGAGACACAGAGACACTGAGTCCCAGAGATGCAGAAACACTGAGGCGCAGAGAAGCAGAGACCCTGAGACACAGGGAAGCAGAGACGCAGAGAACCTGAGACGCTGAGACACTGAGACCGAGAGACGCTGAAACGCAGTGACCCTGGGACCCAGAGGCGCAGAGACGCAGAGACCTTGAGACACAGAGACGCGGTGACACTGAGACACTGAGACGCAGAGACACTGAGACCTGGAGAAGCACAGACACTGAGACACAGAGACACTGAGACGCAGATACTGTGATACGCTGTGACCCAGAGACGCAGAGACACTGAGACGCAGAGAAGCAGAGACCCTGAGACGCAGGGATGCAGAGACGCAGAGAACCTGAGACGCAGAGACCGTGAGACCCAGAGACGCTGAGATGCAGAGACAATGAGACCGAGAGATGCTGAAACGCAGTGACCCTGGGACCCAGAAGCGCAGAGACGCAGAGACCCTGAGACACAGAGACGCAGGGACTCTGAGACGCAGAGACTCTGAGACGCAGAGACGCAGAGACCCTGAGACCCAGAGACGCAGAGACTCTGAGTCACAGAGACGCAGTGACGCAGAGACGCAGTGACACTGAGATGCAGAGACCCTGAGACGCGGAGACCCAGAGACACAGAGACGCAGAAACACAGAGACACAGAGACGCAGTGACACTGAGACGCAGAGACCCAGAGACGCAGCGACGCAGAGACCCTGAGACACTGAGACGCGGTGACACTGAGACCCTGAGACACTGAGACGCAGAGACACTGAGACCTGGAGACGCACAGACACTGAGACCCTGAGACACTGAGACGCAGAGACACTGAGACCTGGAGACGCACAGACTCTGAGACGCAGAGACACTGAGACGCAGATACTGTGATACGCAGAGACGCTGCGAAGCTGTGACCCAGAGACGCAGAGACGCAGAGACACTGAGACGCAGAGAAGCAGAGACCCTGAGACGCAGGGATGCAGAGACGCAGAGAACCTGAGACGCAGAGACCGTGAGACCCAGAGACGCTGAGACGCAGAGACAATGAGACCGAGAGACGCTGAAACGCAGTGACCCGGGGACCCAGAGGTGCAGAAACGCAGAGACCCTGAGACACAGAGACGCAGAGACTCTGAGACGCAGAGACACTGTGACCCAGAGACGCAGAGGCCCTGAGACGCAGAGATGCAGAGACACAGAGACTCTGAGACGCAGAGACAGTGAGACCCTGAGACACAGAGACGCAGAGATGCAGGGGCACTGAGACGTAGAGACGCTGAGGCCCAGAGATGCAGAGTCTCAGAGACGCAGAGACTCTGAGACGCAGAGACACTGACACCCAGACACGCAGAGATGCAGAGACACAGAGACGCAGAGACAATGAGACCGGGAGACGCATAGATACTGAGACCCAGACATGCAGAGACGCAGAGACACTGGGACGCAGAGACCCTGATACGCTGAGACGCTGCAAAGCTGTGACCCAGAGACGCAGGGAATGCAGAGACACTGAGATGTAGGGGCACAGAGACGCAGGGAAGCAGAGACCCTGAGACGCAGGGACGCAGAGACCCAGAGACTCTGAGACGCAGAGACGCAGAGACACTGAGACACAGACATGCAGAGACGCAGAGACGTAGAGATTCAGAGACCCTGAGACACTGAGACGCTGAGACGCAGAGACGCAGAGATGCTGCGACTCTGAGACGCAGAGACGCAGATTCTCTGAGAGGCAGAGACTCTGACACGCAGAGATGCAGAGACCTTGAGACACAGAGACACTGAGTCCTAGAGACGCAGAAACACTGAGGCGCACAAACACTGAGACGCAGAGTCTCTGAGACGCAGCGACTCTGAGACGCAGAGACCTTGAGACACAGAGACACTGAGTCCCAGAGACGCAGAAACACTGAGGCGCAGAGACACTGAGATGCAGAGCCTCTGAGACGCAGTGACTCTGAGACGCAGAGATGCAGAGACCTTGAGACACAGAGACACTGAGTCCCAGAGATGCAGAAACACTGAGGCGCAGAGAAGCAGAGACCCTGAGACACAGGGAAGCAGAGACGCAGAGAACCTGAGACGCTGAGACACTGAGACCGAGAGACGCTGAAACGCAGTGACCCTGGGACCCAGAGGCACAGAGACGCAGAGGCCCTGAGACGCAGAGACGCAGGGACTCTGATACGCAGAGACACTGAGACCCAGAGACGCAGAGACCCTGAGACGCAGAGATGAAGAGACACAGAGACTCTGAGACTCAGAGACAGTGAGACACTGAGACGCAGAGACGCAGGGGCACTGAGACGTTGAGACACTGAGACCCAGAGATGCAGAGACGCAGAGACGCCGAGACTCTGAGGCGCAGAGACACTGAGACGCAGAGACTCAGAGACGCAGGTACTCAGAGACACTGAGTCCCAGAGATGCAGAGACGCAGAGACACTGAGACGCAGAGAAGCAGAGACCCTGAGACGCAGGGACGCAGAGACGCAGAGAACCTGAGACGCAGAGACCCTGAGACCCAGAGACGCTGAGACGCAGAGACCCTGGGGCCCAGAGACGCAGAGAACCTGAGACGCAGAGACCCTGAGACCCAGAGACGCTGAGACGCAGAGACACTGAGATGCAGAGACACTGAGACGCAGAGAAGAAGAGACCCTGAGACGCAGGGACGCTAAGACGCAGAAACACTGAGACCCAGAGACGCTGAGACACAGAGACCCTGGGACCCTGGGACGCAGAGATGCAGAGACGCAGAGACTCTGAGACGCAGAGACAGTGAGACCCAGAGACGCAGAGATGCAGAGACCCTGAGACACAGAGACGCAGAGTCTCTGAGACGCAGCGACTCAGAGACGCAGAGAGTCAGAGACGCAGAGTCTCTGAGACGCAGAGACTCTGAGACGCAGAGACCTTGAGACACAGAGACACTGAGACACTGAGTCCCAGAGACGCAGAGACACTAAGACACAGAGACACTGAGACCGGGAGACGCAGAGGCTCTGAGACGCAGAGACACAAACACTCAGGGACGCAGATTCTCAGAGACGCAGAGACTCTGAGACGGAGAGACGCAGAGACCCTGAGACGCAGAGACACTGAGTCCCAGAGACGCAGAGACACAGAGAAACTGAGACGCAGAGACATTGAGACCAGGAGACGCAGAGACCCTGAGACGCAGAGACACTGAGACCCTGGGACCCTGAGACGCAGAGATGCAGAGACGCAGAGACTCTGAGACGCTGAGACAGTGAGACCCAGAGACGCAGAGATGCAGAGACCCTGAGACGCAGAGACGCAAAGACGCAGAGACACTGAGACCCAGAGACACTGAGACGCAGAGACACAGAGACGCAGAGGCACTGAGAACCTGAGACGAAGAGAGGCAGCAATGCAGAGACCCTGAGACACAGAGACGCAGTGAAACTGAGACGCAGAGACACTGAGACCCAGAGACGCAGAGACCCAGAGACGCAGAGACACTGAGACGCAGAGACGGTGAGACGCAGAGATGCAGAGACTCTGAGACGCAGAGACACTGGGACGCAGAGACACTGAGACTGGGAGACGCATAGACACTGAGACCCAGACATGCAGAGAAACTGATACACTGAGATGCTGTGACCCAAAGACGCAGAGGCACTGAGATGCAGAGACACTGAGACGCAGAGAAGCAGAGACCCTGAGACGCAGGGAAGCAGAGACGCAGAGAGCCTGAGACGCAGGGACCGTGAGACCCAGAGACGCTGAGATGCAGAGACACTGAGACCGAGAGACGCTGAAACGCAGAGACCCTGGGACCCAGAGACGCAGAGAGACTGAGACGCAGAGCCTCTGAGACGCAGAGGCGCAGAGACCCTGAGGCGCAGAGACGCAGGGACTCTGAGACGCAGAGAAACTGAAACCAAGAGACGCAGAGACGCAAAGACTCTGAGACGCAGATACACTGAGTCCCAGAGACGCAGAGATGCAGAGACACTGAGACACAGAGACGCAGACACACTGAGACGCAGAGACACTGAGTCCGGGAGACACATAGACACTGAGTCGCAGAGATGCAGAGACACTGATACGCTGAGACACTGTGACCCAGAGACCCAGAGACGCAGAGACAGTGAGATGCAGAGACACTGAGAGGGAGAGAAGCAGAGACCCTGAGACATTGAGATGCGGAGACACTGAGATCCAGAGACTCTGAGACGCAGAGACACTGAGACACAGAGAATCAGAGACACAGAGACGTAGACACGCAGAGACCTTGAGACACTGAGACGCAGAGACTCTGAGACGCAGAGACACTGAGACCGGGAGACGCAGAGACACTGAGACCCAGAAATGCAGAGACACTGATACGCTGAGCCGCTGTGACCTAGAGACGCAGAGACACTGAGATGCAGAGACACTGAGACGCAGAGATGCAGAGACCCTGAGACACAGGGACGCAGAGACGCAGAGAGCCTGAGACGCAGGGACCGTGAGACCCAGAGACACTGAGACCGAGAGACGCTGAAACGCAGAGACCCTGGGACCCAGAGACGCAGAGACACTGAGACGCAGAGACTCTGAGACACAGAGGCGCAGAGACCCTGAGACGCAGACACGCAGGGACTCTGAGACGCAGAGACACTAAAACCCAGAGGCGCAGAGACACAGAGACCCTGAGACGCAGGGACTCTGAGATGCAGAGACACTGAAACCCAGAGACGCAGAGACACAGAGACCCTGAGACGCATAGACACTGAGATGCAGAGACGCAGAGACACAGAGACGCAGAGACGCAGAGACCCTGAGACTCAGAGACACTGAGATGCAGAGACGCATAGACACGGAGACGCAGAGACGCAGAGACACTGAGCCGCAGAGACTCTGAGACACAGAGACGCAGAGACTCTGAGACGCAGAGACTCTGAGACACAGAGACGCAGTGACGCAGAGACGCAGTGACACTGAGATGCAGAGACACTGAGATGCAGAGACGCAGAGACCCAGAGACACAGAGACGCAGAGACTTAGAGACACAGAGACGCAGTGACACTGAGAGGCAGAGATACTGAGACGCAGAGAATCTGACATGCAGAGATGCAGAGACTCTGAGACGGAGAGATACAGAGACCCTGAGGCGCAGAGACATTGAGTCCCAGAGATGCAGAGACGCAGAAAAACTGAGACACAGAGACAATGAGACCCAGAGACTACGAGGCGCAGAGACTCTGAGACTCTGAGACGCAGAGACATGAGACGCAGAGTCACTGAGACCAAGAGACACATAGACACTGAGACGCAGAGATACTGAGACGCAGAGAATCTGAGACGCGGAGACACAGAGACAAGAGACGCAGAGACACTGAGATGCAGAGACACTGAGACGCAGAGTCTCAGATACGCAGAGACACTGAGACGGAGAGACGCAGACACCCTGAGACACAGAGACACTGAGTCCCAGAGACGCAGAGACACTGAGACGCAGAGACACTGAGACCGGGAGACGCATATACACTGAGATCCAGAAATGCAGAGACGCAGAGACACTGAGACGCAGAGACACTGAGACTGGGAGACGCATAGACACTGAGATCCAGAGATGCAGAGACGCAGAGACACTGAGACGCTGAGATCCAGAGACTCTGATACGCTGAGACGCTGTGACGCTGTGACCCAGAGACGCAGAGAACAGAGACACTGAGATGCAGAGACACTGAGACCAGGAGACGCATAGACACTGAGACCCAGAGATGCAGAGACGCAGAGACACTGAGACGCAGAGACACAGTGACCCAGAGACTGTGAGGCGCAGAGAACAAGAGACGCAGAGACTCAGAGACGCAGAGACTCAGAGATGCAGAGACTCTGGGACGGAGAGACGCAGAGACCCTGAGACACAGAGACACTGAGACGCAGAGACACGGAGACGCAGAGACTCTGAATCCCAGAGACGCAGAGACACAGAGATACTGAGACGCAGAGTCTCTGATGCACTGAGACGCTGACAAGCTGTGACCCAGAGACGCAGAGATGCAGAGACACTGAGACACAGAGAAGCAGAGACCCTGAGACACAGGGACACAGAGACGCAGAGAAACTGAGACGCAGAGAAACTGAGACGCAGAGAGCCTGAGACACTGAGACGCAGTGACTCTGAGACACAGGGAGGCAGAGACGCAGAGACGCAGAGACACTGAGATGCAGAGACGCGGAGACCCAGAGACACAGAGACACAGAGACGCAGAGACACAGAGACACAGAGACGCAGTGACACTGAGAGGCAGAGATACTGAGACACAGAGAATCTGACATGCAGAGATGCAGAGACTCTGAGACGGAGAGATACAGAGACCCTGAGACGCAGAGACATTGAGTCCCAGAGATGCAGAGACGCAGAGAAACTGAGACACAGAGACAATGAGACCCAGAGGCTGCGAGGCGCAGAGACTCTGAGACGCAGAGACTCTGAGACGCAGAGACGCAGAGACATGAGACGCAGAGTCTCTGATGCGCTGAGACGCTGACAAGCTGTGACCCAGAGACGCAGAGATGCAGAGACACTGAGACGCAGAGAAGCAGAGACCCTGAGACACAGGGACACAGAGACGCAGAGAAACTGAGACGCAGAGACCCTGAGACCCAGAGACACTGAGACGCAGAGACTCTGAGACACAGGGAGGCAGAGACGCAGAGACACAGAGACACTGACAACCTGAGACGCAGCGAGGCAGCGATGCAGAGACCCTGAGAGCCAGAGACACAGAGACCCAGAGACGTTGAGACTCAGAGACCCTGAGACGCAGAGACGCAGAGACTCTGAGACGCAGAGACGCAGAGACCCTGAGACGCAGAGACGCAGAGACACTGAGACCCAGAGACGCAGAGACTCTGAGTCACAGAGACGCAGTGACGCAGAGACGCAGTGACACTGAGATGCAGAGACCCTGAGACGCGGAGACCCAGAGACACAGAGACACAGAGACGCAGAGACGCAGAGACCCGGAGACCCAGAGACACAGAGACGCAGAAACACTGACACACAGAGATACTGAGACGCAGAGAATCTGACACGCAGAGATGCAGAGACTCTGAGACGCAGAGACACTGAAACCCAGAGACGCAGAGACCCAGAGACCCTGAGACGCAGGGACTCTGAGACGCAGAGAAACTGAAACCCAGAGACGCAGAGACACAGAGACCCTGAGACGCAGAGACACTGAGATGTAGAGACGCAGAGACACAGAGACGCAAAGACACTGAAATGCCAGAGACGCAGAGACACAGAGACCCTGAGATGCAGGGACTCTGAGACGCAGAGACACTGAAACCCAGAGACGCAGAGACACAGAGACCCTGAGACGCAGAGACACTGAGATGCAGAGATGCAGAGACACAGAGACGCAGAGACGCAGAGACCCTGAGACGCAGAGACGGAGAGACACTGAGTCCCAGAGATGCAGAGACACTGAGATGCAGAGACACTGAGACCGGGAGATGCAGAGACCCTGAGACACAGGGACGCAGAGACGCAGAGAACCTGAGACGCAGAGACCCTGAGACCCAGAAACGCTGAGACGCAGAGACCCTGGGACCCAGATGCGCAGAGACGCAGAGACCCTGAGATGCAGAGACGCAGGGACTCTTAGACGCAGAGACACTGAGACCCAGAGGCGGAGAGACCCGGAGACGGAGAGACGCAGAGACCCTGAGACGCTGAGACACTGAGTCACAGAGACGCAGAGACGCAGAGACACTGAGACCGGGAGTAGCAGAGACCCTGAGACGCAGAGACACTGAGTCCCAGAGATGCAGAGACGCACAGACACTGAGACACAGAGACACTGAGATGCAGAGAAGCAGAGACCCTGAGACGCAGAGACCCTGAGACCCAGAGACGCTGAGACGCAGAGACCCTGGGGCCCAGAGACGCAGAGACCCTGAGACGCAGAGACGCAGGGACTCTGAGACGCAGAGACACTGAGACCCAGAGACGGAGAGACACTGAGACGCAGAGACGCAGAGACACTGGGACGCTGAGACTCTGATACACAGAGACTCTGAGACGCTGAGACTCTGAGATACGGAGACACTGGGATCCAGAGACTCTGAGATGCAGAGACTCTGAGACGCAGAGACGCAGAGACACTGAGACACAGAGATGCAGGGACGCAGGAACGTAGACACGCAGAGACCCTGAGGCACTGAGACGCAGAGACGCTGAGACGCAGAGACACTGAGACCGGGAGACGCATAGACACTGGGACCCAGAGATGCAGAGACACTGATACGCTGAGACGCTGTGACCCAGAGACGTAGAGACACTGAGATGCAGAAACACTGAGATGCAGAGATTCTGAGACGCAGAGACTCTGAGACGCAGAGACTCTGAGACGCAGAGACCCTGAGACACAGGGAGGCAGAGAAACAGAGACGCAGAGACGCAGAGACACAGAGATGCAGAGACACTGAGAACCTGAGATGCAGAGAGGCAGCGACGCAGAGACTCTGAGATGCAGAGACGCAGAGACACAGTGACACTGAGACGCAGAGACACTGAGAAGCTGAGACTCTGAGAAGCAGAGACACAGAGACCCTGAGAGCAAGAGACACTGAGACCCAGAGACGCAGAGACCCAGAGACGCAGAGACACTGAGACGCAGAGACGCAGAGATGCAGAGACCCTGAGACGCAGAGATTCAGAGACTCTGAGACACAGAGACGCAGTGACGCAGAGACGTAGTGACACTGAGATGCAGAGACCCTGAGATGCAGAGACGCGGATACCCAGACACACAGAGACGCAGAGACACAGAGACACAGAGACACAGTGACACTGAGAGGCAGAGATACTGAGACGCAGAGAATCTGACATGCAGAGATTCAGAGACTCTGAGACGGAGAGATACAGAGACCCTGAGACGCAGAGACATTGAGTCCCAGAGATGCAGAGACGCAGAGAAACTGAGACACAGAGACAATGAGACCCAGAGGCTGCGAGGCGCAGAGACTCTGAGACGCAGAGACGCAGAGACATGAGACGCAGAGTCACTGAGACGAAGAGACACATAGACACTGAGACGCAGAGAATCTGAGACGCGGAGACACAGAGACATGAGACGCAGAGACACTGAGATGCAGAGACACTGAGACGCAGAGTCTCAGATACGCAGAGACACTGAGACGGAGAGACGCAGACACCCTGAGACACAGAGACACTGAGTCCCAGAGACGCAGAGCCACTGAGACGCAGAGACACTGAGACCGGGAGACGCATATACACTGAGATCCAGAGATGCAGAGACGCAGAGACACTGAGACGCTGAGACCCAGAGACTCTGATACGCTGAGACGCTGTGACGCTGTGACCCAGAGACGCAGAGAACAGAGACACTGAGATGCAGAGACACTGAGACCAGGAGACGCATAGACACTGAGACCCAGAGATGCAGAGACGCAGAGACACTGAGACGCAGCGACACTGTGACCCAGAGACTGTGAGGCTCAGAGAACAAGAGACGCAGAGACGCAGAGACTCAGAGATGCAGAGACTCTGGGACGGAGAGACGCAGAGACCCTGAGACACAGAGACACTGAGACGCAGAGACACGGAGACGCAGAGACTCTGAATCCCAGAGACGCAGAGACACAGAGACACTGAGACGCAGAGTCTCTGATGTGCTGAGACGCTGACAAGCTGTGACCCAGAGACGCAGAGATGCAGAGACACTGAGACGCAGAGAAGCAGAGACCCTGAGACACAGGGACACAGAGACGCAGAGAAACTGAGACGCAGAGACCCTGAGACCCAGAGACACTGAGACGCAGAGACTCTGAGACACAGGGAGGCAGAGACGCAGAGACACAGAGACACTGACAACCTGAGACGCAGCGAGGCAGAGATGCAGAGACCCTGAGAGCCAAGACACTGAGACCCAGAGACGCAGAGACACTGAGCCGCAGAGACACTGAGACCCAGAGACGCAGAGACTCTGAGTCACAGAGACGCAGTGACGCAGAGACGCAGTGACACTGAGATGCAGAGACCCTGAGACGCGGAGACCCAGAGACACAGAGACACAGAGACACAGAGACGCAGTGACACTGAGACGCAGAGACCCTGAGACGCCGACACGCAGAGACGCAGAGACCCGGAGGCCCAGAGACGCAGAGACACAGAGACGCAGAGACACTGAGACACAGAGATACTGAGACGCAGAGAATCTGACACGCAGAGATGCAGACACTCTGAGACGGAGAGACACTGAGTCCCAGAGATGCAGAGACACTGACATGCAGAGACACTGAGACCGGGAGATGCAGAGACCCTGAGACACAGGGACGCAGAGACGCAGAGAACCTGAGACGCAGAGACCCTGAGACCCAGAGACGCTGAGACGCAGAGACCCTGGGACCCAGATGCGCAGAGACGCAGAGACCCTGAGATGCAGAGACGCAGGGACTCTTAGACGCAGAGGCACTGAGACCCAGAGACGGAGAGACCCGGAGATGCAGAGATGGAGAGACGCAGAGACTCTGAGACGCAGAGACAGTGAGACCCAGAGGCGCAGAGATGCAGAGACCCTGAGACACAGAGACGCAGAGACACTGAGACACAGAGACACGGAGATGCAGAAACTCTGAGACGCAGAGACGCAGAGACACTGAGACCCAGAGACACTGAGACGCAGAGACACAGATGCAGAGGCACTGAGAACCTGAGACACAGAGAGGCAGCAATGCAGAGACCCTGAGACACGGAGACGCAGAGACGCTGTGACACTGAGACGCAGAGACACTGAGAGGCTGAGACTCTGAGAAGCTGAGACGCAGAGACCCTGAGAGCCAGAGACACTGAGACCATGAGACGCAGAGACGCGGTGACCCAGAGATGCAGAGACACTGAGACGCAGAGACGCAAAGACTCAGAGACGCAGATTCTCAGAGATGCAGAGACTCTGAGACGGAGAGACGCAGAGACCCTGAGACGCTGAGACACTGAGTCACAGAGACGCAGAGACACTGAGACCGGGAGTTGCAGAGACCTTGAGACGCAGAAACACTGAGTCCCAGAGATGCAGAGACGCACAGACACTGAGACACAGAGACACTGAGACGCAGAGAAGCAGAGACCCTGAGACGCAGGGACGCAGAGACGCAGAGAACCTGCGACGCAGAGACCCTGAGACCCAGAGACGCTGAGACGCAGAGACCCTGGGGCCCAGAGACGCAGAGACCCTGAGACGCAGAGGCCCAGAGATGCAGAGACGCAGAGACACTGAGACGCAGAGACACAGTGACCCAGAGACTGTGAGGCGCAGAGAACAAGAGACGCAGAGACGCAGAGACGCAGAGACTCAGAGATGCAGAGACTCTGGGACGGAGAGACGCAGAGACCCTGAGACACAGAGACACTGAGACGCAGAGACACGGAGACGCAGAGACTCTGAATCCCAGAGACGCAGAGACACAGAGATACTGAGACGCAGAGTCTCTGATGCACTGAGACGCTGACAAGCTGTGACCCAGAGACGCAGAGATGCAGAGACACTGAGACGCAGAGAAGCAGAGACCCTGAGACACAGGGACACAGAGACGCAGAGAAACTGAGACGCAGGGAAACTAAGACGCAGAGAGCCTGAGACCCAGAGACACTGAGACGCAGGGACTCTGAGACACAGGGAGGCAGAGACGCAGAGACGCAGAGACACTGAGATGCAGAGAAACGGAGACCCAGAGACACAGAGACACAGAGACGCAGAGACACAGAGACACAGAGACGCAGTGACACTGAGAGGCAGAGATACTGAGACGCAGAGAATCTGACATGCAGAGATGCAGAGACTCTGAGACGGAGAGATACAGTGACCCTGAGACGCAGAGACATTGAATCCCAGAGATGCAGAGACGCAGAGAAACTGAGACACAGAGACAATGAGACCCAGAGGCTGCGAGGCGCAGAGACTCTGAGATGCAGAGACGCAGAGACATGAGACGCAGAGTCTCTGATGCGCTGAGACGCTGACAAGCTGTGACCCAGAGACGCAGAGATGCAGAGACACTGAGACGCAGAGAAGCAGAGACCCTGAGACACAGAGACGCAGAGAAACTGAGACGCAGAGAACCTGCGACGCAGAGACTCTGAGACACAGGGAGGCAGAGACGCAGAGACGCAGAGACACTGAGAACCTGAGACGCAGCGAGGCAGCGATGCAGAGACCCTGAGAGCCAGAGACACAGAGACCCAGAGACGCAGAGACCAGGAGACGCAGAGACACTGAGACGCAGAGACGTTGAGACTCAGAGACCCTGAGACGCAGAGACGCAGAGACTCTGAGACGCAGAGACGCAGAGACACTGAGTCCCAGAGATGCAGATACACTGAGATGCAGAGACACTGAGACCGGGAGATGCAGAGACCCTGAGACACAGGGACGCAGAGACGCAGAGAACCTGAGACGCAGAGACCCTGAGACGCAGAGACGGAGAGACACTGAGTCCCAGAGATGCAGATACACTGAGATGCAGAGACACTGAGACCGGGAGATGCAGAGACCCTGAGACACAGGGACGCAGAGACGCAGAGAACCTGAGACGCAGAGACCCTGAGACCCAGAAACGCTGAGACGCAGAGACCCTGGGACCCAGATGCGCAGAGACGCAGAGACCCTGAGATGCAGAGACGCAGGGACTCTTAGACGCAGAGACACTGAGACCCAGAGACGGAGAGACCCGGAGACGCAGAGATGCAGAGACGCAGAGACTCTGAAACGCAGAGACAGTGAGACCCAGAGACGCAGAGATGCAGAGACCCTGAGACGCAGAGACACAGAGACACTGAGATGCAAAGATTCTGAGACGCAGAGACTCTGAGATGCAGAAACTCTGAGACGCAGAGACGCAGAGACACTGAGACGCAGAGACGCAGAGGCACTGAGAACCTGAGACACAGAGAGGCAGCGATGCAGAGACCCTGAGACGCAGAGACGCTGTGACACTGAGACGCAGAGACACTGAGAGGCTGAGACTCTGAGAAGCTGAGACGCAGAGACCCTGAGAGCCAGAGACACTGAGACCATGAGACGCAGAGACGCAGAGACACTGAGACGCAGAGACGCAAAGACTCAGAGACGCAGATTCTCAGAGATGCAGAGACTCTGAGACGGAGAGACGCAGAGACCCTGAGACGCTGAGACACTGAGTCACAGAGACGCAGAGACGCAGAGACACTGAGACCGGGAGTAGCAGAGACCCTGAGACGCAGAGACACTGAGTCCCAGAGATGCAGAGACGCACAGACACTGAGACACAGAGACACTGAGACGCAGAGAAGCAGAGACCCTGAGACGCAGGGACGCAGAGACGCAGAGAACCTGAGACGCTGAGACCCAGAGACGCTGAGACGCAGAGACCCTGGGGGCCAGAGACGCAGAGACCCTGAGACGCAGAGACGCAGGGACTCTGAGACGCAGAGACACTGAGACCCAGAGACGCAGAGAGACTGGGACGCTGAGACTCTGATACACAGAGACTCTGAGACGCTGAGACTCTGAGACGCAGAGACGTTGAGACACTGAGACACAGAGATGCAGGGACGCAGGAACGTACACACGCAGAGACCCTGAGGCACTGAGACGCAGTGACGCTGAGACCGGGAGACGCATAGACACTGAGACCCAGAGATGCAGAGACACTGATACGCTGAGACGTTGTGACCCAGAGACGTAGAGACACTGAGATGCAGAGATTCTGAGACGCAGAGATTCTGAGACGCAGAGACTCTGAGACACAGGGAGGCACAGAAACAGAGACGCAGAGACGCTGAGACGCTGAGACGCAGAGCACAGAGATGCAGATACACTGAGAACCTGAGATGCAGAGAGGCAGCGACGCAGAGACCCTGAGACGCAGAGACGCAGAGACACAGTGACACTGAGACGCAGAGACACTGAGAAGCTGAGACTCTGAGAAGCAGAGACACAGAGACCCTGAGAGCAAGAGACACTGAGACCCAGAAACGCAGAGACCCAGAGACGCAGAAACACTGAGACGCAGAGACGCAGAGATGCAGAGACGTTGAGACGCAGAGACCCTGAGACACAGAGACGCAGAGACCCTGAGACGCAGAGACGCAGAGACCCTGAGACGCAGAGACGCAGAGACACTGAGACGCAGAGACTCTGAGTCACAGAGACGCATTGACGCAGAGACGCAGTGACACTGAGGTGCAGAGACCCTGAGACGCAGAGACGCGGAGACCCAGAGAAACAGAGACACAGAGATGCAGTGACACTGAGATGCAGAGACCCTGAGACGCAGAGACGCAGAGAACCTGAGACGCAGAGACCGGGAGACCCAGAGACGCAGAGACACAGAGACGCAGAGACACTGAGACACAGAGACACTGAGACGCAGAAAATTGACATGCAGAGATGCAGAGACTCTGAGACGGAAAGACACTGAGTCCCAGAGATGCAGAGACGCAGAGACACTGAGATGCAGAGACACTAAGACCGGGAGAAGCATAGACGCTGAGACCCAGAGATGCAGAGACGCAGAGGAACTGAGACGCAGAGACAATGAGACCCAGAGACTGCGAGGCGCAGAGACTCTGAGACGCAGAGACGCAGAGACACTGAGACCCAGAGGATCTGAGGCGCAGAGAAGCAGAGACACTGAGACGCAGAGAATTTGAGATGCAGAGACGCTGAGACCCAGAGACGCAGAGACGCAGAGACTCTGAGACGCAGAGACATGAGACGCAGAGTCACTGAGACCAAGAGACACATAGACACTGAGACGTAGAGATACTGAGACGCAGAGAATCTGAGAATCGGAGACACAGAGACATGAGACGCAGAGACACTGAGATGCAGAGACACTGAGATGCAGAGTCTCAGATACGCAGAGACATTGAGACGGAGAGACGCAGACACCCTGAGACACAGAGACACTGAGTCCCAGAGACGCAGAGACGCAGAGACACTGAGACGCAGAGACACTGAGACCGGGAGACGCATAGACACTGAGATCCAGAGATGCAGAGACGCAGAGACACTGAGACGCAGAGACACAGTGACCCAGAGACTGTGAGGCGCAGAGAACAAGAGACACAGAGACGCAGAGACTCAGAGATGCAGAGACTCTGGGATGGAGAGACGCAGAGACCCTGAGACACAGAGACACTGAGACGCAGAGACACGGAGACGCAGAGACTCTGAATCCCAGAGACGCAGAGACACAGAGACACTGAGACGCAGAGTCTCTGATGTGCTGAGACGCTGACAAGCTGTGACCCAGAGATGCAGAGATGCAGAGACACTGAGACGCAGAGAAGCAGAGACCCTGAGACACAGGGACACAGAGACGCAGAGAAACTAAGACGCAGAGACCCTGAGACCTAGAGACACTGAGACGCAGAGACTCTGAGACACAGGGAGGCAGAGACTCAGAGACACAGAGACACTGAGAACCTGAGCCGCAGCGAGGCAGAGATGCAGAGACCCTGAGAGCCAGAGACACTGAGACCCAGAGACGCAGAGACCAGGAGACGCAGAGACACTGAGACGCAGAGACGCAGAGACACTGAGACGCAGAGACGCAGAGACACTGAGACCCAGAGACGCAGAGACTCTGAGTCACAGAGATGCAGTGACGCAGAGACGCAGTGACACTGAGACGCAGAGACCCTCAGACGCCGAGACGCAGAGACGCAGAGACCCGGAGGCCCAGAGACGCAGAGACACAGAGACGCAGAGACACTGAGACACAATGATACTGAGACGCAGAGAATCTGACACGCAGAGATGCAGAGACTCTGAGACGGAGAGACACTGAGTCCCAGAGACGCAGAGACCCTGAGACGCAGAGACACTGAGACCCAGTGACGCAGAGACTCTGAGTCACAGAGACGCAGTGACGCAGAGACGCAGTGACACTGAGATGCAGAGACCCTGAGACGCGGAGACCCAGAGACACAGAGACACAGAGACGCAGAAACACAGAGACACAGAGACGCAGTGACACTGAGACGCAGAGACCCTGAGACGCCGACACGCAGAGACGCAGAGACCCGGAGGCCCAGAGACGCAGAGACACAGAGACGCAGAGACACTGAGACACAATGATACTGAGACGCAGAGAATCTGACACGCAGAGATGCAGAGACTCTGAGACGGAGAGACACTGAGTCCCAGAGATGCAGAGACACTGAGATGCAGAGACACTGAGACCGGGAGATGCAGAGACCCTGAGACACAGGGACGCAGAGACGCAGAGAACCTGAGACGCAGAGACCCTGAGACCCAGAGACACTGAGACGCAGAGACCCTGGGACCCAGATGCGCAGAGACGCAGAGACCCTGAGATGCAGAGACGCAGGGACTCTTAGACGCAGAGACACTGAGACCCAGAGACGCAGAGACCCTGAGACGCAGAGATGCAGAGACGCAGAGACGCAGAGGCTCTGAGACGCAGAGACAGTGAGACCCAGAGACCCTGAGACGCAGAGATGCAGAGACGCAGAGACGCAGAGGCTCTGAGACGCAGAGACAGTGAGACCCAGAGACGCAGAGATGCAGAGACCCTGAGACGCAGAGACGCAGAGACACTGTGACGCAGAGACACTGAGAAGCTGAGACTCTGAGAAGCAGAGACACAGAGGCCCTGAGAGCAAGAGACACTGAGACCCAGAGACGCAGAGACCCAGAGACGCAGAGACGCAGAGACCCTGAGACGCAGAGACGCAGAGACACTGAGACGCAGAGACTCTGAGTCACAGAGACGCATTGACGCAGAGACGCAGTGACACTGAGATGCAGAGACCCTGAGACGCAGAGACGCGGAGACCCAGAGACACAGAGATGCAGTGACACTGAGATGCAGAGACCCTGAGACGCAGAGACGCAGAGAACCTGAGACGCAGAGACCCGGAGACCCAGAGACGCAGAGACACAGAGACGCAGAGACACTGAGACACAAAGATACTGAGACGCAGAGAATCTGACATGCAGAGATGCAGAGACTCTGAGACGGAGAGATGCAGAGACCCTGAGACGCAGAGACACTGAGTCCCAGAGATGCAGAGACGCAGAGACACTGAGATACAGAGACACTGAGACCGGGAGACGCATAGACACTGAGACCCAGAGATGCAGAGACGGAGAGGAACTGAGACGCAGAGACGCTGAGACGCTGAGACCCAGAGACTCTGATACGCTGAGACGCTGTGACCCAGAGACGTAGAGACACTGAGATGCAGAGACGCAGAAACTCTGAGATGCAGAGACTCTGAGACGCAGAGACGCAGAGACCGTGAGACGCAGAGACGCAGAGACACTGAGACGCAGAGACTCTGAGACACAGAGACGCAGAGACACAGTGACACTGAGACGCAGAGACCCTGAGACGCAGAGAACCTGAGACGCAGAGACGCGGAGACCCAGACACGCAGAGACACAGAGACGCGGGCTCGGTGTGACCCAGAGACTCTGAGGTGCAGAAACGCAAAGACACTTTGACACAGAGACGCAGAGACGTAGAAGCGCAGAGACCCTGAGACACAGAGACGCAGAGATGCAGAGACTCTGAGACGCAGAGACTCTGAGACGCAGAGACGCAGAGACACTGAGACGCAGAGACAATGAGGCCCAGAGACTCAGAGACGCCGAGACTCTGAGATGCAGAGACGCAGGGACACTGAGACCCAGAGACTCTGAGACGCAGAGACTCTGAGACGCAGAGACTCTGAGGCGCTGAGACCCTGAGACGCAGTGACGCAGAGACCCAGAGACTCTGAGACGCAGACACTCTGAGACGCAGTGACGCAGATACACTGAGACCCAGAGACTCTGAGACCCGGAGACTCTGGGACGCAGAGACTCTGAGACGCAGAGACGCAGAGACACTGAGACCCAGAGATGCAGAGACACTGAGACGCAGAGACTCTGAGATGCAGAGAAGCAGAGACCCAGAGAAGAAGAGACGCAGGGACGCAGAGACGCAGAGAACTTGAGACGCAGAGACACTGAGACGCAGAGACACTGAGACCCAGAGATGCAGAGACTCTGAGATGCAGAGAAGCAGAGACCCAGAGAAGCAGAGACGCAGGGACCCAGAGACGCAGAGAACCTGAGACGCAGAGACGCTGAGACACAGAGACCCTGAGATGCAGAGACGCAGAGACCCTGAGACGCAGAGACACTGACAACCAGAGACGCAGAGACACTGAGACCCTGAGACGCAGTGACGCAGAGACACTGAGAGGCAGACGCACTGAGATGCAGAGGCACTGAGACCCAGAGATGCAGAGACACTGAGACACAGGGATGCAGAGACGCAGAGACACTGAGACGCAGAGACGCTGAGACGCAGGGACGCAAAGACCCTGACACGCAGAGACGCAGAGACACTGAGACACAGAGGCCCTGAGACCCACAGACGCAGAGACGTAGAGACCCTGAGACCCAAAGACACTGAGAGGCAGAGACACTGAGACCCAGAGACGCAGAGACACAGAGACCCTGGGACCCAGAGACACAGAGACACTGAGACTCATAGACGCAGAGGCGCAGAGACGCAGAGACAATGAGACCCAGAGACGCAGAGATCATGAGACGCAGAGGTGCGGAGACGCAGAGACGCAGAGACAGTGAGACCCAGAGACGCACAGATGCAGAGACCCTGAGACGCAGAGACACTGAGACGCAGAGACTCTGAGACACATAGACACTGAGACGCACAGACTCTGAGACGCAGAGACCCAGAGACCCAAAGCCGCAGCGACGCAGATTCGCAGAGACCCTGAGATACTGAGACGCGGAGACACTGAGACCCAGAGACTCTGAGACGCAGAGAGTCTGAGACGCAGAGACGCAGAGACACTGAGACACAGAGATGCAGAGACACAGAAACGTAGAGATTCAGAGACCCTGAGACACTGTGACGCTGAGATGCAGAGATGCAGAGACTCTGAGATTCAGAGACGAAGAGACACTGAGAGGCAGAGAGGCAGAGACAAAGAGACACTGAGACACAGAGACGCAGAGATACTGAGAACCTGAGATGCAGAGAGGCTGAGACGCAGAGACCCTGAGACTCAGAGACGCAGGGACACGGAGACATAGAGAGTCTGAGACACAGAGACGCAGAGACGCAGTGACACTGAGACGCAGAGACAACGAGAGGCTGAGACTCTGAGAAGCAGAGAGTCTGAGAAACAGGGACGCAGAGTCTCTGAGACGCAGCAACTCTGAGACGCAGCGACTCTGAGACGCAGAGACGGAGAGACCTTGAGACACAGAGACACTGAGTCCCAGAACGCAGAGACGCTGAGACACTGAGACTCAGAGACACTGAGTCCCAGAACGCAGAGACGCTGAGACACTGAGACTCAGAGACACTGAGACCCAGAGATGCAGAGACATTGATACGCTGAGGCGCTGTGACCCAGAGTCGCAGAGACGCAGAGACACTGAGATGCAGAGGCACTGAGACGCAGAGAAGCAGAGACCCTGAGATGCAGGGACGCAGAGACGCAGAGAGCCTGAGGCGCAGAGACCGTGAGACCCAGAGACGCTGAGACGCAGAGACACTGAGACCGAGAGACGCTGAAACGCAGAGACAGTGGGACCCAGAGATGCAGAGACACAGAGACACTGAGACGCAGAGACACTGAAACCCAGAGACGCAGAGACACAGAGACCCTGAGACGCAGAGACGCAGAGAATCTGAAACGCAGAGACGCAGAAACTCTGAGATGCAGAGACTCTGAGACGCAGAGACGCAGAGACCGTGAGACGCAGAGACGCAGAGACACTGAGACGCAGAGACTCTGAGACACAGAGACGCAGAGATACAGTGACACTGAGACGCAGAGACCCTGAGACGCAGAGAACCTGAGACGCCGAGACGCGGAGACCCAGAGACTCAGAGAAACAGAGACGCAGGCACACTGAGACACAAAGATACTGAGACGCAGAGAATCTGACACGCAGAGACGCGGAGACTCTGAGACGGCGAGTCTCTGAGATGCACAGACACTGAGACGCAGAGACGCTGAGACCCTGAGACGCAGAAACACTGAGTCCCAGAGACGCAGAGACACTGAGATGCAGAGACACTGAGACCGGGAGCCGCATAGACACTGAGCCCCAGAGATGCCGAGACGTGGAGACACTGAGACGCAGAGACACTGAGACGCAGAGACACTGAGACCCTGAGACGCAGAGACCCTGAGACACAGAGACGCAGGGACACTGAGACGCAGATACACTGAGACCCTGAGACGCAGAGACCCTGAGACCCAAAGACACTGAGACACAGAGACACTGAGACCCAGAGATGCAGGGACGCAGAGACACTGAGACACTGAGACGCAGAGACTCTGAGACGCAGAGACACAGAGACTCTGAGACACAGAGACGCAGAGACGCTGAGACACAGAGTCCCAGAGACACAGAGACGCAGAGAGGCAGAGACCATGAGACGCAGAGACGGAGAGTCACTGAGATGCAGAGACACAGAGATGCAGAGACACTGAGATGCAGAGACTCTGAGACGCAGAGATGCAGAGACCCTGAGACACTGAGACGCAGAGTCGCTGAGACGCAGAGATGCAGAGACACTGAGACGCAGAGACAGTGAGACCCAGAGACTCTGAGACGCAGAAACGCAGAGACAATTTGACACAGAGATGCAGAGAAGCAGAGGCGCAGGGACACAGAGACGCAGAGAACTTGAGACGCAGAGACACTGAGACCCAGAGACACAGAGACGCTGAGACGCAGAGACGCAGAAACACTGAGATGCAGAGACTCTGAGACGCAGAGACTCAGACGCAGAGACGCAGAGACACTGAGAGGGAGACGCACTGAGATGCAGAGACACTGAGACCCAGAGATGCAGAGACACTGAGACACAGGGATGCAGAGACGCAGAGACGCTGAGACGCTGAGACGCTGAGACGCAGGGACGCAAAGACCCTGACACGCAGAGACGCAGAGACACTGAGACACAGAGGCCCTGAGACCCACAGACGCAGAGATGCAGAGACCCTGAGACCGAAAGACACTGAGACACAGAGACACTGAGACCCACAGACGCAGAGACACAGAGACCCTGGGACCCAGAGACACAGAGACACTGAGACTCATAGACACAGAGGCGCAGAGACGCAGAGACAATGAGACCCAGAGACGCAGAGATCATGAGACGCAGAGGTGCGGAGATGCAGAGACGCAGAGACAGTGAGACCCAGAGATGCACAGATGCAGAGACCCTGAGACGCAGAGACACTGAGACGCAGAGACTCTGAGACACATAGACACTGAGACGCAGAGACTCTGAGATGCGGAGACGCAGAGACACTGACACCCAGAGACTCTGAGAGGCAGAGACCCTGAGACGCTGAGACCCAGAGATGCAGAGATGCAGAGACTCTGAGACGCAGAGACGCGGGGACGCAGAAAACCTGAGACGCAGAGACACTGAGGTGCAGAGAAGCTGAGACGCAGAGACACAGAGACACAGAGACGCAGAGACCCTGAGACGCAGAGGCACTGAGATGCAGAGATCCTGAGACGCAGAGACCCTGAGAGGCAGAGACACTGAGATACTGAGACCCAGAAATGCAAAGACGCAGAGACGCGGAGACGCAGAGACACAGAGACGCAGAGACGCAGAGACCCTGAGACGCAGAGACGCAGAGACCCTGAGAGGCAGAGACACTGAGATACTGAGACCCAGAGACGCAGAGACGTGGAGACACAGAGACCATGAGACCCAGAGACTGCGAGACGCAGAGACTCTAAGACAAAGAGACTCTGAGACGCACAGACGCTGAAAACACTGAGACCCTGAAACATTGAGACGCAGAGAGGCAGAGACCATGAGACGCAGAGACTCTGAGACGCAGAGACGCAGAGACCCTGAGACCCTGAGACGCAGAGACACTGAGACCCAGAGACGCAGAGACTCTGAGTCACAGAGACGCAGTGACGCAGAGACGCATTGACACTGAGATGCAGAGACCCTGAGACGCGGAGACCCAGAGACACATAGACACAGAGACGCAGAAACACAGAGACACAGAGACGCAGTGACACTGAGACGCAGAGACCCTGAGACGCCGAGACGCAGAGACGCAGAGACCCGGAGGCCCAGAGACGCAGAGACACAGAGACGCAGAGACACTGAGACACAGAGATACTGAGACGCAGAGAATCTGACACGCAGAGATGCAGAGACTCTGAGACGGAGAGACACTGAGTCCCAGAGATGCAGAGACACTGAGATGCAGAGAAACTGAGACCGGGAGATGCAGAGACCCTGAGACACAGGGACGCAGAGACGCAGAGAACCTGAGGCGCAGAGACCCTGAGACCCAGAGACGCTGAGACGCAGAGACCCTGGGACCCAGATGCGCAGAGACGCAGAGACCCTGAGATGCAGAGACGCAGGGACTCTTAGACGCAGAGGCACTGAGACCCAGAGACGCAGAGACCCTGAGACGCAGAGATGCAGAGACGCAGAGGCTCTGAGACGCAGAGACAGTGAGACCCAGAGACCCTGAGACGCAGAGATGCAGAGACGCAGAGACGCAGAGGCTCTGAGACGCAGAGACAGTGAGACCCAGAGACGCAGAGATGCAGAGACCCTGAGACGCAGAGACGCAGAGACACTGAGACGCAGAGACACTGAGAAGCTGAGACTCTGAGAAGCAGAGACACAGACGCCCTGAGAGCAAGAGACACTGAGACCCAGAGACGCAGAGACCCAGAGACGCAGAGACACTGAGACGCAGAGACGCAGAGTTGCAGAGACGTTGAGACGCAGAGACCCTGAGACCATGAGACGCAGAGACCCTGAGACACAGAGACGCAGAGACCCTGAGATGCAGAGACACTGAGACGCAGAGACGCAGAGACCCTGAGATGCAGAGACTTAGAGACACTGAGACGCAGAGACTCTGAGTCACAGAGACGCATTGACGCAGAGACGCAGTGACACTGAGATGCAGAGGCCCTGAGACGCAGAGACGCAGAGAACCTGAGACGCAGAGACCCGGAGACCCAGAGACGCAGAGACACAGAGACGCAGAGACACTGAGACACAGAGATACTGAGACGCAGAGAATTGACATGCAGAGATGCAGAGACTCTGAGACGGAGAGATGCAGAGACCCTGAGACGCAGAGACACTGAGTCCCAGAGATGCAGAGACGCAGAGACACTGAGATACAGAGACACTGAGACCGGGAGACGCATAGACACTGAGACCCAGAGATGCAGAGACGCAGAGGAACTGAGACGCAGAGACGCTGAGACGCTGAGACCCAGAGACTCTGATACGCTGAGACGCTGTGACCCAGAGACGCAGAGACACTGAGATGCAGAGACACTGAGATGCAGAGATTCTGAGACGCAGAGACTCTGAGACGCAGAGACTCTGAGACGCAGAGACTCTGAGACACAGGGAGGCAGAGAAACAGAGACGCAGAGACGCTGGGACGCAGAGACACAGAGATGCAGAGACACTGAGAACCTGAGATGCAGAGAGGCAGCGACGCAGAGACCCTGAGACGCAGAGGCACAGAGACGCAGCGAGACTGAGACCCAGAGACGCAGAGACGCAGAGACACTGAGACGCTGAGACCCTGGGACCCAGAGGCGAAGAGATGCAGCGACACTGAGACACAGAGACTCTGAGACGCAGAGACACTGAGACCCAGAGACGCAGAGACACAGAGACTCTGAGATGCAGACACGAAGAGACACTGAGACCCAGAGACCCAGAGAATCTGAGACGCAGAGACTCTGAGACACAGGGACGCAGAGAGCCAGAGACGCAGAGACACAGAGACACTGAGACGCAGAGACTCAGAGACACAGAGACTCTGAGATGCAGAGACGAAGAGACACTGAGACCCACAGATGCAGAGACGCTGAGACGCAGAGACGCAGAAACACTGAGACGCAGAGACAATGAGACCCAGAGAATGTGAGGCGCAGAGACTCTGAGACGCAGAGACACTGAGACCCATAGACTCTGAGACGCAGAGACTCTGAGACGCGGAGACGCCGAGACACTGACACCCAGAGACTCTGAGACGCAGAGACACTGAGACGCAGAGACTCTGAGACGCAGAGACTCTGAGACGCTGAGACGCAGAGACGTAGCAACGCAGAGACGCAGAGACCCTGAGACCCAGAGACTCTGAGATGCAGAGACTCTGAGACGCAGAGACACTGAGACCCAGAAATGCAGAGACTCTGAGACGCAGAGAAGCAGAGACCCAGAGAAGCAGAGACGCAGGGACGCAGAGACGCAGAGAACCTGAGATGCAGAGACCCTGAGACGCAGAAACAATGAGTCCCAGAGACGCAGAGACACTGAGATGCAGAGACTCTGAGACGCAGAGACACTGAGACCCAGAAATGCAGAGACTCTGAGACGCAGAGAAGCAGAGACCCAGAGAAGCAGAGACGCAGTGACGCAGAGACGCAGAGAACCTGAGATTCAGAGACCCTGAGACGCAGAAACAATGAGTCCCAGAGACGCAGAGACACTGAGATGCAGAGACACTGAGACCGGGAGACGCATAGACACTGAGCCCCAGAGATGCAGAGACACAGCGACAAGGAGACGCAGAGACACTGAGACGCAGTGACACTGAGACCCAAAGACGCAGAGACACTGAGACCCAGAGGTGCATGGACGCAGAGACACTGAGACACTGAGACGCAGAGACTCTGAGACGCAGAGACACAGAGACTCTGAGACACAGAGACGCAGAGACACAGAGGCTCTGAGACACAGAGACGCAGAGACGCTGAGACACTGAGACCCAGAGACGCAGAGACAATGAGACGCGTAGACAGTGAGACCCAGAGATTCTGAGACGCAGAGACAGTGGGACCCAGAGACGCAGAGACACAGAGACACTGAAACCCAGAGACGCAGAGACACAGAGACCCTGAGATGCAGAGACGCAGAGAACCTGAAACACAGAGACGCAGAGACTGAGACGCAGAGACCCTGAGACGCAGAGACGCAGTGACACTGAGACGCAGAGATCCTGAGACGCAGAGAACATGAGACGCAGAGACACGGAGACACAGAGACGCAGGCACACTGAGACACAGAGATGCAGAGACGCAGAGATACAGAGACGCAGAGACACTGAGACCCAAAGATGCAGAGACACTGAGACCCAGAGGTGCAGGGACGCAGAGACACTGAGACACTGTGACGCAGAGACTCTGAGATGCAGAGGCACAGAGACTCTGAGACACAGAGACGCAGAGACGCTGAGACACTGAGACCCAGAGACACAGAGATACAGAGAGGCAGAGACCATGAGACGCAGAGACTCTGAGACGCAGAGACTCTGAGACGCAGAGACGCAGTGACCCGGTGACGCAGAGAACCTGAGACGCAGAGACTCTGAGACGCAGAGACGCAGAGACCCTGAGACGCAGAGACACAGTGACCCTGAGACGCAGAGAACCTGGGACGCAGAGACGCGGAGACACAGAGACGCAGGCACACTGAGACACAGAGATACTGAGACACAGAATCTGACACGCAGAGATGCGGAGACTCTGAGACGGAGAGATGCAGAGACCCTGAGACGCAGAAACACTGAGTCCCAGAGACGCAGAGACACTGAGATGCAGAGACACTGAGACCGGGAGACGCATAGACACTGTGCCCCAGAGATGCAGAGACGCAGAGACACGGAGACACAGAGACACTGAGACGCAGAGACACTGAGACCCAAAGACGCAGATACACTGAGACCCAGAGACGCAGAGGCGCAGAGAATCTGAAACGCAGAGACGCAGAAACTCTGAGATGCAGAGACTCTGAGACGCAGAGACGCAGAGACCGTGAGACGCAGAGACGCAGAGACACTGAGACGCAGAGACTCTGAGACACAGAGACGCAGAGACACAGTGACACTGAGACGCAGAGACCCTGAGACGCAGAGAACCTGAGACGCAGAGACGCGGAGACCCAGACACGCAGAGACACAGAGACGCGGGCTCGGTGTGACCCAGAGACTCTGAGGTGCAGAAACGCAAAGACACTTTGACACAGAGACGCAGAGACGTAGAAGCGCAGAGACCCTGAGACACAGAGACGCAGAGATGCAGAGACTCTGAGACGCAGAGACTCTGAGACGCTGAGACGCAGAGACGCAGAAACACTGAGACGCAGAGACACTGAGACCCAGAGACACAGAGACGCTGAGACGCAGAGACGCAGAAACACTGAGATGCAGAGACTCTGAGACGCAGAGACGCAGAGACCGTGAGACGCAGAGACGCAGAGACACTGAGACGCAGAGACTCTGAGACACAGAGACGCAGAGACACAGTGACACTGAGACGCAGAGACCCTGAGACGCAGAGAACCTGAGACGCAGAGACGCGGAGACCCAGACACGCAGAGACACAGAGACGCGGGCTGGGTGAGACCCAGAGACTCTGAGGTGCAGAAACGCAAAGACACTTTGACACAGAGACGCAGAGACGTAGAAGCGCAGAGACCCTGAGACACTGAGACACAGAGACGCAGAGATGCAGAGACTCTGAGACGCAGAGACTCTGAGACGCAGAGACGCAGAGACACTGAGACGAAGAGACAATGAGGCCCAGAGACTCAGAGACGCCGAGACTCTGAGATGCAGAGACGCAGGGACACTGAGACCCAGAGACTCTGAGACGCAGAGACTCTGAGACGCAGAGACTCTGAGGCGCTGAGACCCTGAGACGCAGTGACGCAGAGACCCAGAGACCCAGAGACTCTGAGACGCAGACACTCTGAGACGCAGAGACGCAGAGACACTGAGACCCAGAGATGCAGAGACACTGAGACGCAGAGACTCTGAGATGCAGAGAAGCAGAGACCCAGAGAAGAAGACACGCAGGGACGCAGAGACGCAGAGAACTTGAGACGCAGAGACACTGAGACCCAGAGATGCAGAGAAGCAGAGACCCAGAGAAGCAGAGACGCAGGGACCCAGAGACGCAGAGAACCTGAGACGCAGAGACGCAGAGACACAGAGACCCTGAGATGCAGAGACGCAGAGACCCTGAGACGCAGAGACACTGACAACCAGAGACGCAGAGACACTGAGACCCTGAGACGCAGTGACGCAGAGACACTGAGAGGCAGACGCACTGAGATGCAGAGGCACTGAGACCCAGAGATGCAGAGACACTGAGACACAGGGATGCAGAGACGCAGAGACACTGAGACGCAGAGACGCTGAGACGCAGGGACGCAAAGACCCTGACACGCAGAGACGCAGAGACACTGAGACACAGAGGCCCTGAGACCCACAGACGCAGAGACGTAGAGACCCTGAGACCCAAAGACACTGAGAGGCAGAGACACTGAGACCCAGAGACGCAGAGACACAGAGACCCTGGGACCCAGAGACACAGAGACACTGAGACTCATAGACGCAGAGGCGCAGGGACGCAGAGACAATGAGACCCAGACACGCAGAGATCATGAGACGCAGAGGTGCGGAGATGCAGAGACGCAGAGACAGTGAGACCCAGAGACGCACAGATGCAGAGACCCTGAGACGCAGAGACACTGAGACGCAGAGACTCTGAGACACATAGACACTGAGACGCACAGACTCTGAGACGCAGAGACCCAGAGACCCAAAGCCGCAGCGACGCAGATTCGCAGAGACCCTGAGATACTGAGACGCGGAGACACTGAGACCCAGAGACTCTGAGACGCAGAGAGTCTGAGACGCAGAGACGCAGAGACACTGAGACACAGAGATGCAGAGACACAGAAACGTAGAGATTCAGAGACCCTGAGACACTGTGACGCTGAGACGCAGAGATGCAGAGACCCTGAGACACTGAGACGCAGAGTCGCTGAGACGCAGAGATGCAGAGACACTGAGACGCAGAGACAGTGAGACCCAGAGACTCTGAGACGCAGAAACGCAGAGACAATTTGACACAGAGATGCAGAGAAGCAGAGGCGCAGGGACACAGAGACGCAGAGAACTTGAGACGCAGAGACACTGAGACCCAGAGACACAGAGACGCTGAGACGCAGAGACGCAGAAACACTGAGATGCAGAGACTCTGAGACGCAGAGACTCAGACGCAGAGACGCAGAGACACTGAGAGGGAGACGCACTGAGATGCAGAGACACTGAGACCCAGAGATGCAGAGACACTGAGACACAGGGATGCAGAGACGCAGAGACGCTGAGACGCTGAGACGCTGAGACGCTGAGACGCAGGGACGCAAAGACCCTGACACGCAGAGACGCAGAGACACTGAGACACAGAGGCCCTGAGACCCACAGACGCAGAGATGCAGAGACCCTGAGACCGAAAGACACTGAGACACAGAGACACTGAGACCCACAGACGCAGAGACACAGAGACCCTGGGACCCAGAGACACAGAGACACTGAGACTCATAGACACAGAGGCGCAGAGACGCAGAGACAATGAGACCCAGAGACGCAGAGATCATGAGACGCAGAGGTGCGGAGATGCAGAGACGCAGAGACAGTGAGACCCAGAGATGCACAGATGCAGAGACCCTGAGACGCAGAGACACTGAGACGCAGAGACTCTGAGACACATAGACACTGAGACGCAGAGACTCTGAGATGCGGAGACGCAGAGACACTGACACCCAGAGACTCTGAGACGCAGAGACCCTGAGACGCTGAGACCCAGAGATGCAGAGATGCAGAGACTCTGAGACGCAGAGACGCGGGGACGCAGAAAACCTGAGACGCAGAGACACTGAGGTGCAGAGAAGCTGAGACGCAGAGACACAGAGACACAGAGACGCAGAGACCCTGAGACGCAGAGGCACTGAGATGCAGAGATCCTGAGACGCAGAGACCCTGAGAGGCAGAGACACTGAGATACTGAGACCCAGAAATGCAAAGACGCAGAGACGCGGAGACGCAGAGACACAGAGACGCAGAGACGCAGAGACCCTGAGACGCAGAGACGCAGAGACCCTGAGAGGCAGAGACACTGAGATACTGAGACCCAGAGACGCAGAGACGTGGAGACACAGAGACCATGAGACCCAGAGACTGCGAGACGCAGAGACTCTAAGACAAAGAGACTCTGAGACGCACAGACGCTGAAAACACTGAGACCCTGAAACATTGAGACGCAGAGAGGCAGAGACCATGAGACGCAGAGACTCTGAGACGCAGAGACGCAGAGACCCTGAGACCCTGAGACGCAGAGACACTGAGACCCAGAGACGCAGAGACTCTGAGTCACAGAGACGCAGTGACGCAGAGACGCATTGACACTGAGATGCAGAGACCCTGAGACGCGGAGACCCAGTGACACATAGACACAGAGACGCAGAAACACAGAGACACAGAGACGCAGTGACACTGAGACGCAGAGACCCTGAGACGCCGAGACGCAGAGACGCAGAGACCCGGAGGCCCAGAGACGCAGAGACACAGAGACGCAGAGACACTGAGACACAGAGATACTGAGACGCAGAGAATCTGACACGCAGAGATGCAGAGACTCTGAGACGGAGAGACACTGAGTCCCAGAGATGCAGAGACACTGAGATGCAGAGAAACTGAGACCGGGAGATGCAGAGACCCTGAGACACAGGGACGCAGAGACGCAGAGAACCTGAGGCGCAGAGACCCTGAGACCCAGAGACGCTGAGACGCAGAGACCCTGGGACCCAGATGCGCAGAGACGCAGAGACCCTGAGATGCAGAGACGCAGGGACTCTTAGACGCAGAGGCACTGAGACCCAGAGACGCAGAGACCCTGAGACGCAGAGATGCAGAGACGCAGAGGCTCTGAGACGCAGAGACAGTGAGACCCAGAGACCCTGAGACGCAGAGATGCAGAGACGCAGAGACGCAGAGGCTCTGAGACGCAGAGACAGTGAGACCCAGAGACGCAGAGATGCAGAGACCCTGAGACGCAGAGACGCAGAGACACTGAGACGCAGAGACACTGAGAAGCTGAGACTCTGAGAAGCAGAGACACAGACGCCCTGAGAGCAAGAGACACTGAGACCCAGAGACGCAGAGACCCAGAGACGCAGAGACACTGAGACGCAGAGACGCAGAGTTGCAGAGACGTTGAGACGCAGAGACCCTGAGACCATGAGACGCAGAGACCCTGAGACACAGAGACGCAGAGACCCTGAGACGCAGAGACTTAGAGACACTGAGACGCAGAGACTCTGAGTCACAGAGACGCATTGACGCAGAGACGCAGTGACACTGAGATGCAGAGACACTGAGACGCAGAGACGCAGAGACCCTGAGATGCAGAGACTTAGAGACACTGAGACGCAGAGACTCTGAGTCACAGAGACGCATTGACGCAGAGACGCAGTGACACTGAGATGCAGAGGCCCTGAGACGCAGAGACGCAGAGAACCTGAGACGCAGAGACCCGGAGACCCAGAGACGCAGAGACACAGAGACGCAGAGACACTGAGACACAGAGATACTGAGACGCAGAGAATTGACATGCAGAGATGCAGAGACTCTGAGACGGAGAGATGCAGAGACCCTGAGACGCAGAGACACTGAGTCCCAGAGATGCAGAGACGCAGAGACACTGAGATACAGAGACACTGAGACCGGGAGACGCATAGACACTGAGACCCAGAGATGCAGAGACGCAGAGGAACTGAGACGCAGAGACGCTGAGACGCTGAGACCCAGAGACTCTGATACGCTGAGACGCTGTGACCCAGAGACGCAGAGACACTGAGATGCAGAGACACTGAGATGCAGAGATTCTGAGACGCAGAGACTCTGAGACGCAGAGACTCTGAGACGCAGAGACTCTGAGACACAGGGAGGCAGAGAAACAGAGACGCAGAGACGCTGGGACGCAGAGACACAGAGATGCAGAGACACTGAGAACCTGAGATGCAGAGAGGCAGCGACGCAGAGACCCTGAGACGCAGAGGCACAGAGACGCAGCGAGACTGAGACCCAGAGACGCAGAGACGCAGAGACACTGAGACGCTGAGACCCTGGGACCCAGAGGCGAAGAGATGCAGCGACACTGAGACACAGAGACTCTGAGACGCAGAGACACTGAGACCCAGAGACGCAGAGACACAGAGACTCTGAGATGCAGACACGAAGAGACACTGAGACCCAGAGACCGAGAGAATCTGAGACGCAGAGACTCTGAGACACAGGGACGCAGAGAGCCAGAGACGCAGAGACACAGAGACACTGAGACGCAGAGACTCAGAGACACAGAGACTCTGAGATGCAGAGACGAAGAGACACTGAGACCCACAGATGCAGAGACGCTGAGACGCAGAGACGCAGAAACACTGAGACGCAGAGACAATGAGACCCAGAGAATGTGAGGCGCAGAGACTCTGAGACGCAGAGACACTGAGACCCATAGACTCTGAGACGCAGAGACTCTGAGACGCGGAGACGCCGAGACACTGACACCCAGAGACTCTGAGACGCAGAGACACTGAGACGCAGAGACTCTGAGACGCAGAGACTCTGAGACGCTGAGACGCAGAGACGTAGCAACGCAGAGACGCAGAGACCCTGAGACCCAGAGACTCTGAGATGCAGAGACTCTGAGACGCAGAGACACTGAGACCCAGAAATGCAGAGACTCTGAGACGCAGAGAAGCAGAGACCCAGAGAAGCAGAGACGCAGGGACGCAGAGACGCAGAGAACCTGAGATGCAGAGACCCTGAGACGCAGAAACAATGAGTCCCAGAGACGCAGAGACACTGAGATGCAGAGACTCTGAGACGCAGAGACACTGAGACCCAGAAATGCAGAGACTCTGAGACGCAGAGAAGCAGAGACCCAGAGAAGCAGAGACGCAGTGACGCAGAGACGCAGAGAACCTGAGATTCAGAGACCCTGAGACGCAGAAACAATGAGTCCCAGAGACGCAGAGACACTGAGATGCAGAGACACTGAGACCGGGAGACGCATAGACACTGAGCCCCAGAGATGCAGAGACACAGCGACAAGGAGACGCAGAGACACTGAGACGCAGTGACACTGAGACCCAAAGACGCAGAGACACTGAGACCCAGAGGTGCATGGACGCAGAGACACTGAGACACTGAGACGCAGAGACTCTGAGACGCAGAGACACAGAGACTCTGAGACACAGAGACGCAGAGACACAGAGGCTCTGAGACACAGAGACGCAGAGACGCTGAGACACTGAGACCCAGAGACGCAGAGACAATGAGACGCGTAGACAGTGAGACCCAGAGATTCTGAGACGCAGAGACAGTGGGACCCAGAGACACAGAGACACTGAAACCCAGAGACGCAGAGACACAGAGACCCTGAGATGCAGAGACGCAGAGAACCTGAAACACAGAGACGCAGAGACTGAGACGCAGAGACCCTGAGACGCAGAGACGCAGTGACACTGAGACGCTGAGATCCTGAGACGCAGAGAACATGAGACGCAGAGACACGGAGACACAGAGACGCAGGCACACTGAGACACAGAGATGCAGAGACGCAGAGATACAGAGACGCAGAGACACTGAGACCCAAAGATGCAGAGACACTGAGACCCAGAGGTGCAGGGACGCAGAGACACTGAGACACTGTGACGCAGAGACTCTGAGATGCAGAGGCACAGAGACTCTGAGACACAGAGACGCAGAGACGCTGAGACACTGAGACCCAGAGACACAGAGATACAGAGAGGCAGAGACCATGAGACGCAGAGACTCTGAGACGCAGAGACTCTGAGACGCAGAGACGCAGTGACCCGGTGACGCAGAGAACCTGAGACGCAGAGACTCTGAGACGCAGAGACGCAGAGACCCTGAGACGCAGAGACACAGTGACCCTGAGACGCAGAGAACCTGGGACGCAGAGACGCGGAGACACAGAGACGCAGGCACACTGAGACACAGAGATACTGAGACACAGAATCTGACACGCAGAGATGCGGAGACTCTGAGACGGAGAGATGCAGAGACCCTGAGACGCAGAAACACTGAGTCCCAGAGACGCAGAGACACTGAGATGCAGAGACACTGAGACCGGGAGACGCATAGACACTGTGCCCCAGAGATGCAGAGACGCAGAGACACGGAGACACAGAGACACTGAGACGCAGAGACACTGAGACCCAAAGACGCAGATACACTGAGACCCAGAGACGCAGAGGCGCAGAGAATCTGAAACGCAGAGACGCAGAAACTCTGAGATGCAGAGACTCTGAGACGCAGAGACGCAGAGACCGTGAGACGCAGAGACGCAGAGACACTGAGACGCAGAGACTCTGAGACACAGAGACGCAGAGACACAGTGACACTGAGACGCAGAGACCCTGAGACGCAGAGAACCTGAGACGCAGAGACGCGGAGACCCAGACACGCAGAGACACAGAGACGCGGGCTCGGTGTGACCCAGAGACTCTGAGGTGCAGAAACGCAAAGACACTTTGACACAGAGACGCAGAGACGTAGAAGCGCAGAGACCCTGAGACACAGAGACGCAGAGATGCAGAGACTCTGAGACGCAGAGACTCTGAGACGCTGAGACGCAGAGACGCAGAAACACTGAGACGCAGAGACACTGAGACCCAGAGACACAGAGACGCTGAGACGCAGAGACGCAGAAACACTGAGATGCAGAGACTCTGAGACGCAGAGACGCAGAGACCGTGAGACGCAGAGACGCAGAGACACTGAGACGCAGAGACTCTGAGACACAGAGACGCAGAGACACAGTGACACTGAGACGCAGAGACCCTGAGACGCAGAGAACCTGAGACGCAGAGACGCGGAGACCCAGACACGCAGAGACACAGAGACGCGGGCTGGGTGAGACCCAGAGACTCTGAGGTGCAGAAACGCAAAGACACTTTGACACAGAGACGCAGAGACGTAGAAGCGCAGAGACCCTGAGACACTGAGACACAGAGACGCAGAGATGCAGAGACTCTGAGACGCAGAGACTCTGAGACGCAGAGACGCAGAGACACTGAGACGAAGAGACAATGAGGCCCAGAGACTCAGAGACGCCGAGACTCTGAGATGCAGAGACGCAGGGACACTGAGACCCAGAGACTCTGAGACGCAGAGACTCTGAGACGCAGAGACTCTGAGGCGCTGAGACCCTGAGACGCAGTGACGCAGAGACCCAGAGACCCAGAGACTCTGAGACGCAGACACTCTGAGACGCAGTGACACAGAGACACTGAGACCCAGAGACTCTGAGACCCGGAGACTCTGGGACGCAGAGACTCTGAGACGCAGAGACGCAGAGACACTGAGACCCAGAGATGCAGAGACACTGAGACGCAGAGACTCTGAGATGCAGAGAAGCAGAGACCCAGAGAAGAAGACACGCAGGGACGCAGAGACGCAGAGAACTTGAGACGCAGAGACACTGAGACCCAGAGATGCAGAGAAGCAGAGACCCAGAGAAGCAGAGACGCAGGGACCCAGAGACGCAGAGAACCTGAGACGCAGAGACGCTGAGACACAGAGACCCTGAGATGCAGAGACGCAGAGACCCTGAGACGCAGAGACACTGACAACCAGAGACGCAGAGACACTGAGACCCTGAGACGCAGTGACGCAGAGACACTGAGAGGCAGACGCACTGAGATGCAGAGGCACTGAGACCCAGAGATGCAGAGACACTGAGACACAGGGATGCAGAGACGCAGAGACACTGAGACGCAGAGACGCTGAGACGCAGGGACGCAAAGACCCTGACACGCAGAGACGCAGAGACACTGAGACACAGAGGCCCTGAGACCCACAGACGCAGAGACGTAGAGACCCTGAGACCCAAAGACACTGAGAGGCAGAGACACTGAGACCCAGAGACGCAGAGACACAGAGACCCTGGGACCCAGAGACACAGAGACACTGAGACTCATAGACGCAGAGGCGCAGGGACGCAGAGACAATGAGACCCAGACACGCAGAGATCATGAGACGCAGAGGTGCGGAGATGCAGAGACGCAGAGACAGTGAGACCCAGAGACGCACAGATGCAGAGACCCTGAGACGCAGAGACACTGAGACGCAGAGACTCTGAGACACATAGACACTGAGACGCACAGACTCTGAGACGCAGAGACCCAGAGACCCAAAGCCGCAGCGACGCAGATTCGCAGAGACCCTGAGATACTGAGACGCGGAGACACTGAGACCCAGAGACTCTGAGACGCAGAGAGTCTGAGACGCAGAGACGCAGAGACACTGAGACACAGAGATGCAGAGACACAGAAACGTAGAGATTCAGAGACCCTGAGACACTGTGACGCTGAGATGCAGAGATGCAGAGACTCTGAGATTCAGAGACGAAGAGACACTGAGAGGCAGAGAGGCAGAGACAAAGAGACACTGAGACACAGAGACGCAGAGATACTGAGAACCTGAGATGCAGAGAGGCTGAGACGCAGAGACCCTGAGACTCAGAGACGCAGGGACACGGAGACATAGAGAGTCTGAGACACAGAGACGCAGAGACGCAGTGACACTGAGACGCAGAGACAACGAGAGGCTGAGACTCTGAGAAGCAGAGACGCAGAGAACCTGAGAGCCAGAGACACAGGAACGCAGAGACGCAGAGACTCAGAGACGCCGAGACACTGAGGCGCAGAGACGCTGAGACCCAGAGACGCAGAGACGCCAAGACACTGAGGCGCAGAGACACTGAGACACCGAGTCTCTGAGACACAGAGAGTCTGAGAAACAGGGACGCAGAGTCTCTGAGACGCAGCAACTCTGAGACGCAGCGACTCTGAGACGCAGAGACGGAGAGACCTTGAGACACAGAGACACTGAGTCCCAGAACGCAGAGACGCTGAGACACTGAGACTCAGAGACACTGAGTCCCAGAACGCAGAGACGCTGAGACACTGAGACTCAGAGACACTGAGACCCAGAGATGCAGAGACATTGATACGCTGAGGCGCTGTGACCCAGAGTCGCAGAGACGCAGAGACACTGAGATGCAGAGGCACTGAGACGCAGAGAAGCAGAGACCCTGAGATGCAGGGACGCAGAGCCCCAGAGATGCCGAGACGCGGAGACCCTGAGACGCAGAGACCCTGAGACCCAAAGACACTGAGACACAGAGACACTGAGACCCAGAGATGCAGGGACGCAGAGACACTGAGACACTGAGACGCAGAGACTCTGAGACGCAGAGACACAGAGACTCTGAGACACAGAGACGCAGAGACGCTGAGACACAGAGTCCCAGAGACACAGAGACGAAGAGAGGCAGAGACACTGAGACGCAGAGACAGTGAGACCCAGAGACTCTGAGACGCAGAAACGCAGAGACACTTTGACACAGAGATGCAGAGAAGCAGAGACGCAGGGACGCAGAGACGCAGAGAACTTGAGACGCAGAGACACTGAGACCCAGAGACACAGAGACGCTGAGACGCAGAGACGCAGAAACACTGAGACGCAGAGACACTGAGACCCAGAGACACAGAGACGCTGAGACGCAGAGACGCAGAAACACTGAGATGCAGAGACTCTGAGACGCAGAGACTCAGACGCAGAGACGCAGAGACACTGAGACGCAGACGCACTGAGATGCAGAGACACTGAGACCCAGAGATGCAGAGACACTGAGACACAGGGATGCAGAGACGCAGAGACGCTGAGACGCAGAGACGCTGAGACGCTGAGACGCAGGGACGCAAAGACCCTGACACGCAGAGACGCAGAGACACTGAGACACAGAGGCCCTGAGACCCACAGACGCAGAGACGCAGAGACCCTGAGACCCAAAGACACTGAGACACAGAGACACTGAGACCCAGAGACGCAGAGACGCAGAGACCCTGGGACCCAGAGACACAGAGACACTGAGACTCATAGACGCAGAGGCGCAGAGACGCAGAGACAATGAGACCCAGAGACGCAGAGATCATGAGATGCAGAGGTGCGGATTCGCAGAGACGCAGAGACAGTGAGACCCAGAGATGCACAGATGCAGAGACTCTGAGACGCAGAGACGCGGGGACGCAGAAAACCTGAGACGCAGAGACACTGAGACCCAGAGGTGCAGAGAAGCTGAGACGCAGAGACACAGAGACACAGAGACGCAGAGACCCTGAGACGCAGAGGCACTGAGATGCAGAGATCCTGAGACGCAGAGACCCTGAGAGGCAGAGACACTGAGATACTGAGACCCAGAAATGCAAAGACGCAGAGACGCGGAGACGCAGAGACACAGAGACGCAGAGACGCAGAGACCCTGAGACTCAGAGACGCAGAGACCCTGAGAGGCAGAGACACTGAGATACTGAGACCCAAAGTTGCAGAGACGCAGAGACGTGGAGACACAGAGACAATGAGACCCAGAGACTGCGAGACGCAGAGACTCTGAGACACAGAGACTCTGAGACGGACAGACGCTGAAACACTGAGACCCTGAAACATTGAGACGCAGAGAGGCAGAGACCATGAGATGCAGAGACTCTGAGACGCAGAGACGGAGAGACACTGAGACGCGAGACGCAGCGACGCAGAGACACTGAGAGACGGAGACAGTGAGACCCAGAGACTCTGAGATTAAGAGACGAAGAGACACTGAGACCCAGAGATGCAGAGACGCAGAGACTCAGAGACTCAGAGATGCAGTGACACTGAGACACAGAGACGCTGAGACGCTGAGACGCAGAGACGCAGAGACTCAGAGATGCAGTGACACTGAGACGCTGAGACGCAGAGACTCTGAGAATCAAAGACTCTGAGACGCAGAGACTCTGAGACGCTGAGACCCTGAGATGCAGAGACGAAGAGACACTGAGACCCAGAGATGCAGAGATGCTGAGACGCAGAGACTCAGAGATGCAGAGACACTGAGACGCAGAGACGCTGAGACGCAGAGACTCTGAGACGCAAAGACTCTGAGATGCAGAGAGTCTGAGACGCTGTGACCCAGAGATGCAGCGACACTGAGATGCAGAGACCCTGAGACACTGAGACGCAGAGACAGGGAGACCCAGAGCCTCTGAGACGCAGAGACTCTGAGACACAGAGATGCAGAGACACTGAGACCCAGAGATGCAGAGACACTGAGATGCAGAGACGTAGACACGCAGAGACCCTGAGACACTGAGACGCAGAGACGCTGCGGCACAGAGATGCAGAGACTCTGAGATGCAGAGACTCTGAGATGCAGACACAAAGTGACACTGAGACCCAGAGATGCAGAGACGCTGAGACGCAGACACACAGAGACTCAGAGATGCAGAGACAGTGAGACGCAGAGACGCTGAGACGCAGAGACACAGACACACTGAGACGCAGCGACCCTGAGACGCAGAGACACTGAGACCCAGAGATGCACAGACAAAGGGACGCTGAGAATCAGAGACACAGTGACGCAGAGACACTGAGACGCAGAGACGCAGCGAACCTGAGACGTAGAGACACTGAGACGCAGAGACACTGAGACCCAGAGACACTGAGACCCAGAGACGTAGAGACTCTGAGATGCAGAGACGCAGAGACCCTGAGACGCAGTGACTCTGAGACGCAGAGACGCAGAGACCCTGCGACGCAGAGACCCAGAGACCCAGAGAAGCAGAGACTCTGAGATGCAGAGACACTGAGACACAGAGACAATGAGACCCAGAGACTTAGACATGCAGAGACACAGAGAGGCAGACACATTGAGACGCAGAGACACTGAGCCCCAGAGATGCAGAGACACTGAGCCCCAGAGATGCAGAGACGCAGAGACACTGAGACGCAGAGACACTAAGACGCAGACACTCTGAGACGCAGAGACGCTGAGACGTGGAGGCGCTGAGACGCAGAGATGCTGAGATGCAGAGACGCTGAGAGGCACAATCTCTGAGACACAGTGACACTGAGATACAGAGACACTGAGATGCAGAGACTCTGAGACCCAGAGACGCAGAGACCCTGAGACGCAAAGACACTGAGACCCAGAGACGCAGAGACACAGTGACACTGAGACCCAGAGACGCAGAGACACAGTGACACTGAGATGCAGACACTGAGACGCAGAGACTCTGAGACGCAGAGACGCAGACACTCTGAGACTCTGAGACGCAGAGACCCTGAAATGCAGAGACACAAAGTCCCAGAGACGCAGAGACACTGAGGCGCAGGAACTCTGAGACCCAGAGACGTAGAGACTCAGAGAGTCTGAGACACAGAGACGCAGAGACCCTGAGACGCAGAGACACAGAGGCTCTGAGATGCAGAGACACTGAGACGCAGAGACGCAGAGACACTGAGACGTAGTCACTGAGACCCAGAGAAGCAGAGATGCAGAGACACTGAGACGCAGAGACCCTGTGACGCACAGACATTGAGACCCAGAGACTTTGAGACGCAGAGACTTTGAGACGCAGAGAAACTGAGACACAGATACGCTGAGACGCAGAGCTGCAGAGACTCTGAGACGCAGAGACTCTGAGATGCAGAAAAGCAGAGACCCTGAGAAGCAGAGACGCAGAGACGCAGAGAACCGGAGACGCAGAGACACTGAGACGCAGAGACGCAGAGGCGCAGAGACGCAGAGAAACTGAGACACAGAGACACTGAGACGCAGAGACGCAGAGGCGCAGAGACGCAGAGACACTGAGACACAGAGACACTGAGACGCAGAGACTCTGAGACGCAGAGACGCAGAGACCCTGAGACGCAGAGACGGAGAGTCACTGAGACGCAGACACGGAGAGTCACTGAGATGCAGAGACACTGAGACGCTGAGACGCAGCAACGCAGAGGCGCAGAGACACTGAGAGGTGGAGACTGTGAGACCCAGAGACTCTGAGGTGCAGAGACTCTGAGACGCAGAGACACTGGGACCCAGAGACTCTGAGACGCAAAGACTCTGAGACGCAGAGTCTTTGAGACGCTGAGACCCAGAGACGCAGCGACGCAGAGACGCAGAGACCCTGGGACACTGAGACGCGGAGACCGGGAGACCCAGAGACTCTGAGACGCAGAGATGCAGAGACACTGAGACCCAGCAATGCAGGGACACTGAGACGCAGAGACGTAGACACGCAGAGACCCTGAGACACTGAGACGCAGAGACGCTGCGACACAGAGATGCAGAGACTCTGAGATGCAGAGACTCTGAGATGCAGAGACAAAGAGACACTGAGACCCAAGATGAAGAGACGCAGAGACTCAGAGACTCAGAGATGCAGTGACACTGAGATGCAGCGACGCTGAGACGCAGAGAACCTGAGACGCAGAGAGACTGAGACGCAGAGACAATGAGACCCAGAGACGTAGAGACTCTGAGATGCATAGACGCAGAGACCCTGAGACGCAGAGACTCTGAGACACAGAGACGCAGAGACCCTGCGACGCAGAGACGCAGAGACGCAGAGACGCAGAGAAGCAGAGACTCTGAGACGCAGAGACAATGAGACCCAGAGACTTAGACATGCAGAGACACAGAGAGGCAGACACACTGAGACGCAGAGACACTGAGACCCAGATATGCAGAGACACTGAGCCCCAGAGATGCAGAGACGCAGAGACACTGAGATGCAGAGACGCTGAGACGTAGAGACGCTGAGACGCAGAGATGCTGAGATGCAGAGACGCTGAGAGGCACAATCTCTGAGACACAGTGACACTGAGATGCAGAGACACTGAGACGCAGACACTCTGAGACGCAGACACGCAGAGACCCCAAAATGCAGAGACACAGAGTCCCAGAGACGCAGAGACACTGAGGCGCAGAAACACTGAGACCCAGAGACTCAAAGATGCAGAGACACTGAGACGCAGAGACACTGAGAACCAGAGACGCAGAGATCTGAGACACAGAGACGCAGAGACTCTGAGACGCAGAGACACTGAGACCCAGAGATGCAGAGACGCAGAGACACTGAGACGCAGAGATACTGAGACACAGATACGCTGAGACACAGAGGTGCAGAGACTCTGAGCCGCAGAGACTCTGAGATGCAGAGAAGCAGAGACCCTGAGAAGCAGAGACGCAGGGACGCAGAGACGCAGAGAACAGGAGACGCAGACACACTGAGACGCAGAGACACTGAGACGCAGAGACTCTGAGACGCAGAGACACTGAGACCCAGAGACGCAGAGACGCAGAGAAGCAGAGACTCTGAGACTCTGAGGCTCTGAGATGCAGAGACTCTGAGACGCAGAGACAAGAGACACTGAGCCCCAGAGACGCAGAGGCGCAGAGACACTGAGACGCAGAGACACTGAGACTCAGAGACCCTGTGACGCAGAGACACTGAGACGCTGAGACGCAGACACGCAGAGATCCTGAGATGCAGAGACACTGAGACCCAGAGACACTGAGACGCAGAGACAATGAGGCGCAGAGACGCTGAGACGTAGAGACAATGAGGCGCAGAGACGCTGAGACGTAGAGACACTGAGACCCAGAGACACTGAGACGCAGAGACAATGAGGCGCAGAGACGCTGAGACGTAGAGACGCTGAGACGCAGAGATGCTGAGATGCAGAGACGCTGAGAGGCACAATCTCTGAGACACAGTGACACTGAGATGCAGAGACACTGAGACGCAGAGTCACTGAGACGCAAACACGTTAAGACGCAGAGACGCAGAGACCCCGAGACGCAGTGACACTGAGACGCAGAGACGCAGAGACGCAGAGACGCAGAGAGCCTGAGATGCTCAGACTCTGAGATGCTGCAACCCTGAGACGCAGAGACGCTGAGACGCAGAGACTCTGAGATGCAGAAACGCAGAGACACTGAGAAACAGAGACATAGTGATGCAGAGACTCTAAGACGCAGAGACGCAGAGACACTGAGACGCAGAGACACTGAGACCCAGAGATGCAGAGACACTGAGATGCAGAGACACTGAGACGCAGAGACACTGAGACACAGAGCCAATGAGACCCAGAGATGCAAAGACGCAGAGACGCGGAGACGCAGAGACACAGAGACACAGAGACGCAGAGACCCTGAGACTGTGAGACGCAGAGACTCTAAGACGCAGAGACGCAGAGACACTGAGACGCAGAGACACTGAGACCCAGAGATGCAGAGACACTGAGATGCAGAGACACTGAGACGCAGAGACACTGAGACACAGAGCCAATGAGACCCAGAGATGCAAAGACGCAGAGACGCGGAGACGCAGAGACACAGAGACACAGAGACGCAGAGACCCTGAGACTGTGAGACGCAGAGACTCTGAGACGCAGAGACACAGAGGCTCTGAGACGCAGAGACGCTGAGACACTGAGACCCTGAGACACAGATACGCAGAGAGGCAGAGACCATGAGACGCAGAGACTCTGAGACGCAGAGACGGAGAGTCACTGAGACGCAGAGACAATGAGACGCAGAGACGCTGAGACGCAGAGACACTGAGACCCTGAGACGCAGTGACGCAGAGACGCAGAGACACTGAGAGGCGGAGACAGTGAGACCCAGAGATGCAGAGACGCTGAGACGCAGAGACGCAGAGATGCAGAGACACTGAGACGCAGAGACGCTGAGACGCAGAGACGCAGACACACTGAGATGCAGAGACCCTGAGACGCAGAGACATTGAGACCCAGAGATGCAGTGACACAGGGACACTGAGAAGCAGAGACACTGTGACGCAGAGACACTGAGACGCAGTGACGCAGAGACCCTGAGACGCAGAGACACTGAGACCCAGAGATGCAGAGAACCTGAAACGCAGAGACACAGAGACGCAGCGACCCAGAGACGCAGAAAAGCAGAGACTCTGAGATGCAGAGACACTGAGACGCAGAGACAATGAGACCCAGAGACTTAGACATGCAGAGACACAGAGAGGCAGACACACTGAGACGCAGAGACACTGAGACCCAGAGATGCAGAGACACTGAGCCCCAGAGATGCAGAGACGCAGAGGCACTGAGACGCAGAGACACTGAGACGCAGAGACTCGGAGACGCAGAGACGCTGAGATGTAGAGATGCTGAGACGCAGAGATGCTGAGATGTAGAGACGCTGAGACGCAGAGATGCTGAGATGCAGAGACGCTGAGAGGCAGAGACTCTGAGACCCAGAGACGCAGAGAGCCTGAGACGCAGAGACACAGAGACACTGAGACACAGAGACGCTGAGACCCAGAGATGCAGATTCTCAGAGACGCAGAGACCCTGAGACGCAGAGACACTGAGTCCCAAAGACGCAGAGACGCAGAGACACTGAGACACAGAGACACTGAGACGCAGAGAAGGAGAGACCCTGAGACGCAAGGATGCAGAGACGCGGAGAAACTGAGACGCAGAGACCCTGAGACCCAGAGACGCTGAGATGCAGAGACCCTGGGACCCAGAGACGCAGAGACACACAGACCCTGAGACGCAGAGACACTGAGACCCAGAGATGCAGAGACACTGATACGATGGGACGCAGAGACTCTGAAACGCAGAGACGCTGAGTTGCAGAGACTCTGAGACGCAGAGACGCAGAGACTCTGAGACACAGGGAGGCAGAGAAACAGAGACGCAGAGACACTGAGACACAGAGACGCAGAGATTCTGAGACGCAGAGACGCAAATACGCAGTGACACTAAGAAGTAGAGACGCAGAGACCCTGAGAGCCAGAGACACTGAGACGCAGAAATGCAGAGAAGCAAAGACGTTGAGACGAAGAGAAGCAGAGACACTGAGATGCAGAGATTCTGAGACGCAGAGACTCTGAGACGCAGAGACGCAGAGATGCAGAGACGCAGAGACCCTGAGATGCAGAGACTCTGGGACACAGGGACGCAGAGCCTCTGAGACACAGCGACTCTGAGACGCAGACACGCAGAGACGCAGAGATGCAGAGACCTTGAGACACAGAGACACTGAGCCCCAGAGACGCAGAGACACTGAGACGCAGAGATTCTGATGCGCTGAGTCGCTGAGAAGATGTGACCCAGAGACGCAGAGTCACTGAGATGTAGATCACTGAGACGCAGAGAAGCAGATACCCTGAAACACAGGGGCGCAGAGAACCTGAGACGCAGAGACCCTGAGACCCATAGACACTGAGGCGCAGAGAGACTGAGACCCAGAGACGCTGAGACGCAGAGACCATGGGACCCAAATGCGCAGAGACGCCGAGAATCTGAGATGCAGAAACGCAGAGATGCAGAGACGCAGAGACTCTGAGACACGGAGACAGTAAGACCCAGAGACGCAGAGATGCAGAGACCCTGAGACGCAGAGACACTGAGAAGCTGTGACCTTGAGACAGAGACTCTGAGACGCTGAGACCTGAGACCCAGAGACGCAGCGACGCAGAGACACTGAGACACTGAGATTCAGCGACACTGAGATCCAGAGACTCTGAGACGCAGAGACTCTGAGATGCAGAGACGAAGAGACACTGAGACCCAGAGATGCAGAGATGCTGAGATGCAGAGACTCTGAGACGCAGAGACACTGAGACGCAGAGACACAGAGATACAGAGACACTGAGAACCTGAGACGCAGAGAGGCAGCGATGCAGAGACACTGAGACGCAGAATCACAGTGACACTGAGACGCAGAGACACTGAGAGGTTGCGACTCTGAGAAGCAGAGACGCAAAGACCCTGAGAGCCAGAGACACTGAGACCCTGCGACACAGAGACGCAGAGACCCAGAGATGCAGAGACATGAGGCGCAGAGACACTGAGACGCAGAGACAATGAGACCCAGAGACGTAGAGACGCAGAGACACAGAGAGGCAGACAAACTGAGACGCATAGACAATGAGACCCAGAGATGCAGACACTGAGCCCCAGAGATGCAGTGACGCAGAGACACTGAGAAGCAGAGACACTGAGACGCAGAGACCCTGAGACGCAGAGACACTGAGACCCAGAGTCGCAGCGACGCAGAGACGCAGAGTCCCTGAGACACTGAGATGCGGAGACAGGGAGACCCAGAGACTCTGAGACGCAGAGACTCTGAGACGCAGAGACGCAGAGACACTGAGACGCAGTGAAACTGAGACACAGATACGCTGAGACGCACAGCTGCAGAGACTCTGAGATGCAGAGAAGCAGAGACCCTGAGAAGCAGAGACGCAGGGACGCAGAGACGCAGAGAACCGGAGACGCAGAGACACTGAGACCCAGAGACTCTGAGACGCAGAGACTCTGAGACGCAGAGATGCAGAGACTCTGAGTCCCAGAGACGCAGAGGCGCAGAGTCACTGAGACGCAGAGACCTTGGGACCCAGAGACGAAGAGACGCAGAGACGCAGAGACACTGAGATGCAGAGATGCAGAGACTCTGAGACGCAGAGACGCAGGGACGCCGAGACGCAGAGAACCTGAGATGCAGAGACACTGAGACCCAGAGGCGCAGAGACGCAGAGACACAGAGACACAGAGACGCAGAGACCCTGAGACGCAGAGACGCAGAGACCCTGAGAGGCAGAGACACTGAGATACAGAGTCCCAGAGATGCAGAGACGCAGAGACGTGGACACGCAGAGACATTGAGACCCTGAGACTGTGAGACGCAGAGACTCTGAGAC